>NC_035442.2:36648962-36956462 GCF_002127325.2 Helianthus annuus
TAATACACAGGTCCATAATCTAGTTATCTAATATTTCTTTTATTAAATTACACTATTTAAAATTCCAAAATTTTTATTATCAATTATCTAATATTTCTTTTATTAAATTACGTTGTTTCAAACCGAGTCTAGTATTAGATATATCACTACTACATAAGACTGTGGGGTATGGGGGCTTGGATTGGGGCGTGGGTTGGCTTAAAACGCTCAAGCCACCACCCCGGGTAGGCTTGGGTTGGGGCGTGCCCCAAGGGGCGGGAGTTTAAAGCTGAGCGTGGGGCGGGCTAGCGATCCTATGTGGCGGGCTTCTATTCGCTTGTTGGCCATGTCATAGCGGGGTGTTTAAAATTTAAATTTTAAAATGTAACCGTTTGGCCAAGCCAAGCGGTCACCCCAACCCAACAGTCAACATCACTAAATATAACCTCAACCCCACCGGCTACCCCAACCCAAACAATCGTTGTCCACCGCTACCCCAACCAAACCCCACTTGATCGAACCCGCTACCCCAACCCTCTTGACCGATGGCCTCTTGGACATACGAAGAAGATCTAGCTCTCGTCACGAGTGTCGTTGACGCTATGAAGGGGCGACAACCCGGTGAACCCCGATATTGGCCGGAAGCCTTTGCAAGCTACCGACATAACGTCGGACATGACCGACACAACTTAAACGCGTGCCAACATAAATGGCGCGAGCTACGGCCCAAGCTTGATCGTTTCAAAGCCTACTACGAAGGCGTTCCGAGCGGTGAGTTAAGCCAGAGGACCGGGTGGTGGTGGCGAACATTGAATTTCGGGGCAAGGAGCGAAAGCCGTTCGACAAGCTCGCGCTTTTTGAAATTTACTTAACGCTCTAGGTTTTTTTTTTTATTTTGTAGTCGTTTTTAGGTTTTTTTTGTAATTTTTAGTTTTTTTTTTATTTTGTAATCGTTTTTAGGTTTTTTTTTTGTTTTCTAATCGTTTTAAGAATTTAATAAAATTTTAGGCTTTTTTTTAATGTTAGTGTGTATTTTTTTTTTAATTTTTTGTATTTTTTTGTATAAACTGCTAAGCCACGCGGTTCACCCACGCCCCGCCATACCCCACGGAAACGTCACTCGGTGGTGGGGGGCTCGAACTCCACGTGTCAACTCATGCCCCCAACCCCCGCCCCACCATACCCCATGGTCTAAATCACGGAACAAAACATTTGCTAATTGATGCATTAGTGACGGAGTCTTTCCGTCTTCAATTAAATTTATGTCCAAAAAAGAAATTAAAGAAATTAAGGCTAGAGGGTATGGTGATGGTCCATACTATCCTTTTAACTTTATAAATATACATTCCCGTACTCCTTTCCATACTATTTATGTATTTCTCTCTTTGCTGAATGAAAACACATGGATTCGCTACAATTTATGTATTTCTCTCTTTGCTGAGCTCCTTAGTGAGTCGATTATACCACATCTGAATCGACTATTTAGTCCATACTATCCTTTTAACTTTATAAATATACATTCCCGTACTCCTTTCCACTTTGACCAACAATTTATGTGCATACACTCTTTAGGAGTGTTGATACACAAACCTCCTCATTGATTTTAAATTATATGCAAGGACGTCTTAAATACTTGCTTCATTTGTAAAATCCATAATGTACTATGTTTGTACACTGTGCACATTGAGATGCCATAATAACCAGGTACATATTTTCTATGTATGTTTATTGGAGTATTGATGCACAATCATTACATCCATAAGGTGTTTCAATTAACCTCTTAAGAACTCAAATTCTTTAGGATACTCATGGGGAGTTCCAGTTATATTCAATTCAATAAGATATACAACATGTATACGTATTCAGACCCGAATTTATATAATAATCATAATATTCTCAAGAACTTATTTTATATGACTTAGTATCAAGTGATACATAACTTTCATAAGATGCATGTCAATTCTCTTTTATATATTACTGGATTAATAATATATTGGAAAGTCAAAACATCCACCACGGGAGAATACGTCTCCTCATAATCGGTCATAAGTCTTCGCAAAAATTGTTGTACCACCAATTTTGACTTATATCACTTAATTTGATTTTCACATAATGATTCGCGTAAAAGACACATCTGTATCCAACATATTTTACAACTTCAGTTGTAGTTGTATGGACTGTTGGCCCAGAAACTTTCCATTTCATTAGAGAATTGAACTCTGCCTTATTTGCTTCTTTCTATTTTGGCCAATCATTTCTTAATATTCATTCATAGGCAGATCTTAAATCTTGATCCTTATTATTTAATTATTTTAAGCGCTACATTATATACAAAAGTATAACGACGTCGATTTTTATTTCGATTCCATACATATCTTAGACATGATACAACTTATTGAGATCTCTTTATTTTCAGGTACCTGAGGTTCTTGTTGAACCGTCATGTCTAATGTCTCTGCAGGAGATCCTATTACTATAACCTCGACTTAACCATCTTAATTACTTGCTCCAATTTTCGAGGAATTTTATTATTGGAATCAACTAGTCTACCACGCTTTAGGCGTGCAATAGACTCATTACAAAAATATGTTATGTCCTCTTGGGACACAAATATAACTGGAGCATAATCAGTTGATTATGTGATTTACTTAGTCACTCTGTTTAGGTCAGTGAACTTGTCTGATAATTGTTCTTTAATATTGGTAAATAAATTATACTTTAAACTTCTAGTTCATAGTTTATAGTCCGAGGATCAAGATGCCATGATAATTCATTTCACTTTTCACTTTCCAACTGTTTGTTATCTCCCCCTAATGTTGGGAACATTCATTTACTAAAGTGAAAACCAATGAGCCATAAACAAATTGCTCACTAATGGCTTTAAGTATTTAATCATAGGCGATTATTTTTACCCAACATATTCTCAAGCTTTTTAGAAGTCCCATCTTTGTGCGGTGTGGTGGATGAGTTTCAATATATGTCGCACAACCAAAATCTTTGATGAGACATCTTTGGTTCCTGACCAAAAACCAACTGTATGGGGAGGACTATAACTTATTGGCTTGATGTGAATTGATGGTACTATACTTTAAAATTACATGTACTTAAATGACCTTTTACTCCTCTCATGATCATTGGCTTTGTAACCAATAGTAGACGTTTAGTGATCATCTCAACAATAACACTTATTCCAATGATCGTTAATAACTTGGGAATAAAATTCACTATTATCAAATAAATATACTAATCTGGATTAATACGCTTGCTATCACATTAGCTAAGCCACAATCACACAAGCTTCATGTTGTGGATTTGATAAACCATTTAGACGAGGCATCGATTTAAAACACTAAATGGTATCATGTTGGAATATGCATACCCCTTAATCACTTCCAGAATATTTAGGGATACACACCCTTAATTGGCAAATAAATAATTTCCCTTAAGAGCAAACATAATATGCCATTAGCTAGAAGAATCTTCAAGATCTTCATTATATTTCACATCATCATTGACTCGGTGTGGTCTAACCGGTCATGCCAATAAAGTATGCTAGTACAAGACATAAGACACGAGATAATGTATAAACTATCATGTTGTATCAATGCCAATATTTCCACATATTATCACTCCCTTGTTTTGCCACTTGTGGTGGTCAATCTCATTATTAACTTGGTTATCGTTATAGTTTTTAATGGTAGATCATTATTACAACGACCATCATTGCAATTTTCTCAATTATGTCCATGATCACGATGATCAATATATATTCGACTTCACTTCGGGAAATGAAGTAAAGCCAAAAATAGTTTCATAACTTTTCATTATTTACTCGGTCACATTGATATATAATCATTTAGACTTTTTATGTTTTCTTAATGATATCTCCTTTTCAGGAGCATATCTTAGATGTGATAAATGGGAGTTATTTTATCCATTTTTCCTTATAATTTATCTTCCCACAACATAATATGAATGCAGTAGTAATTACATGACCGAGTCATGAATTATCAGTCTAAAATTTTATGATAATGCGATTTTGGAAGGACACTTCAAGTGTCATATCAAATATATACTCATTTATTAGATTGATAATGAACCATTGGCTTAATTGTTTGTTAAATATTACTAATATAGTAAATGGTAACATATAAAACAAGATATACATAAAGTCAAATTATACAATACGTAACATTATAACATGTTACCGTATAAAACAAATGATAATAAGACTTTTCTGGTATGAACTTTTTCACCCATTATAGAAAAATATATATTTAGAAATATCTATATAAATATTCAATAGCATCTACAAAGGATATGCAATACACAATGCTTTGATTCATCTTTTCATTATTCTCTTAGTTTATTAATATCAACTAAGTGTCTTTTAAAATATTGTTATTTCCATAAAGAACAAAGTTATACATAACTGAAAGAACCATGAAATCATACATCTTGAATAATAGATTAAAGTTATATATGCATGCATATGGAATTTATACTTGAATTTTAATTAACTAAAATTTTATTAATGTAATCAAACTTCATACCAATAGTTATAAAGTTTTAACTTTTCAGAAGACCATAAAGGAACCGTGATCTTTGAGTTAAACAAAATGCTTAGAACTTTATAAACAAAAAGATGTGAGTACTATAATCTACCAAGTAAAAGCAATACTCAAGACATATCCATTAGGATGCAACCTTACTAGTACGTCACTCAATTTTTAACATTAAAATTATGTCAACAATAACACATGACCCGCAAACACAATGTGTGTATCTAGATATGTTCCAACGTGAGTGCATAGTGCACATGTAGACTTGAAAAACACATATTCAGATCTTAATTCATTAAAGTAGGTTCATCACCTATTTGTTCACTTAAAAAGTTTTAGAGAAGTTTGTATAAGCTACATGGCACTGGCTGCATTATTTTCTACTAATTGCATCAAATAAATAACCTATGACAAATAATATGATTTTATTTCATATTATATAAGTCTAAAACATGATGATTTAAACATATTTGATCGAATGAAGAGCATAAAGAAAAACCAAACAAAATAGAGCATCAAAATTCATATAAATTGTTTAAAAGGATATGGATTATCTAAAGCACCAAAGTGTATGATGAAATAATATAGTATTTTGTAATTCATTTAGGGATATAGCAAACTCAAATAACCATATTATAATTCGACAATAAACTTAAAGTTCAATTATTCGCTAAAACTTAGTTTATCTTACATAGAACAACAATTTCTCATAAAACGATGTAATCAAATGATTTGTTGTATGGTCTAAAATTTAAGAAAAGTCAAATCAAATGCTAAGATCAAATTTGTAAATTACTAAAGGTGAAGGGCTTGTAAACAAAAACTCTAGAATCATATGTAGGAGTGAAAGTCAAAGCGTCAAGCAGATGCTAATTGAGTTTTCATTTTTTTTTTAGTTTAAGTAATTAACGGGGAGGTTCAGGTAACCCACCAGCACATTTCATTTTCTTAACCAATGAATGAGAACCAAGATAAGTGAGGATTTAATATCTCACCCCATTTACCATTTACTCTAATTAAACCTTTTATTCACCCCTAATTAAAGTAAAGATCCATTTACAACCTACTGAATGTGGTGGTGAAATTCTTTTAGAATATTAAAAGCTTTGCCATATAAATTTTAATTTGGATTACTTTTTTCAAAAAAAAAAAGATAAAAAAATAGTTTCACAAAATTATGGTATTTTGGTTTACCTTCATCATATACAAATCTTTTTTCTTTATTATTTTTAGAACCAGGATCAAAGCATCCAAGTGTAATTCAAATATAACGATAGGAAAAACTATGAGTATTTATTACCTGATTTGTGAATAGAGATCATTCAGTCGTTCCTCCTTTCTGATTCGCCTATGGTCAAGACAATCGCTTCTTATTCTGGTGTCTACAATGTCAATGGACTTGCGATGGTATTACTCCATGAGCAGAGAAAAACGAGCGAACTGGTGCTGATAACATGTTGTTAAACAACGATCTATTAGCAACATGAGAACAAGACTATAGAGATCAGGTAGAAAAAGAGAATATGGAGAATGTGAATTCTTATTCATTAAGTTGTAAACATACAATACAAAGAACCTCTATATATAGTGTTCTTATTAATACAAAGGACACGAAGAGACGGGAGTTAGAATGTGGATAGTCACCATAATATAGTTTATTTATAACACTAAGCTATTAAAATGGATTCATAACTTTACATGTAGAAAAGATAAATCATCCAAAGATGGATATAAGACTACTCGGTGTGGGACTCATCCTCGAGGAGTCGAGGAGCGATGATGGGCCGGAACACCGCCCCCTGTCGTCCCCGTCGAAGGCAAGACGGTGAAGACAGGCCAGTTCTTCACTTCTGTATACTAACACACACACATATATATACATATATATTGAGGCTCATCCCTACACTCGCTTACGTGGACGCCTACGTAGCGGATCATTCTTTCAGGACTACCCCCTCCACACCCAATACTCTAACTTGTTTCTATTGTCAGCAGAAAACTAATATAATAAAGCAACCTAGCAAGTGGGTAAAAAAGTTGAAAAGGACTTCACTTGTGACGATAAGAAGTAATAAAGATAAGCATTAATATACACACAAAGAACAAATATTGTTTAACAAAAAGAACAAATTACAAACAATTTAATTTGAAAATATACATAAAACTTCATCTTTTTCAAGAAATCAACGTCCCGACAACAAAACTAGAAAACAAAACCTGAAAATTCATAATATAATAAGGTATCATAAAAGAATTTAACCCGCTCGACCGGCTTTTAATAATCGGAGTTAACTCTTCTGCAGTTATTGCGAATTTCACCTCTATTCCCTGTTAATGGCTTTATATCACCCATTTTGATCATAGATTCTGCGAAATCCTCCCAGAATTCTTCGTGGGAACCACTGTATTTCGAAACAAGCTCAGCAGTTTCACCACCACTAAATAGTGCTTGATCAGAGTTCAAAAGCCCTTTTTACTCACCAAATTAGTGAAGTATTTTACGTCAAACGAGCTTGGTGTCGGGTCAAGTGGTGCGAGCGTTGAGTCACCCCCAACTTGTGGACAAATGGTTCGAAGGTGGCTCGCAAAGGCTAGATCTATGTTGGTATCATTGTAAATACGGGGCCTAAAGGTTCGACACTGAGCAAAACCTAGAGTATGTGCACCTGAAAGTACAACCAAGTCCTCCTCATCTAGCCCTTGATCCTCGAAGTTTTTTATCAGGGCGGGTAAGTCCATGGACGGTGCTGGGATGTTGGCGTTAGCTGCGGTCTGGCTAGCCGTGGTTGAGTCTCTTCTTCCGAGCTTGACTTTCCATGATGGGCCACCAAGCTGCATACCATGAAAGTTTTAGAGTTACCTTAAAAATGCATCATCATACAAACTTTTCTTTTTCAACATATATATTACAAAATAATGTTTTTGATGAAAACATGCATGCATACCGAAGTGTACCACACAGGTATGCTCGGTTGAACTATTGGAAACTTGTTAAGTGTGTTTTACTTACCCCAATGACAGAATCGCGAGCAGCAACAATTAAGATATCAGCACAAGACACCACATGGCGACCACAAACTTTGTCGACCTCTTCTTTGATTTTGTCAATAACCTCGAATCCTCGGGCTGAATTTGCATTGGGGCCTGCATTTTTCTCACTGTCTATTGTTGGCGTTTGATCCAAAAGTATGGAAGCATCACATCCCTACATGATATGGAAGATAATCTCAAAAAATAACCCCAACACTTTCCAGTCTCTTAAATGCAAACATTGCTGTACAAGATAACACTTCATCTTGCAACAGCTTATTCATATGTTACTAATTAATGCATCATTATTATAGAAACAATTTTTGCTATAGTTATTAAACGTCAGAAATTTAAAATTGCTGCCAAATCAATAGAAAGTGTAATGGAAGTTTTTGATTGCTCAGTTTAGCAAAGGTGCATAAGTTTGATGAAATTTACATGTTTAATCAAATAACAAATAAAAACAAATTAACTTTTTAGAGAACATTAAGATAAATGTTTATATTACATAAGCCTATCGTATTGCAATGTGCAAAACTGCTATTGTTGTTATCAACTTGAACACTTAATGAATTCACAGGTGACTTGTTTATCTGACTGGTCTAATAACCATATGAATGTGTTAGTTCTATTATGATGGATAACGATTGCAAAATTCAATTATAAGTTGGTAGAAAGAAGTTACTTACGTTAACAAAACAATCATGAAAATGAAGACGCAATAGAGAAGCGCCCATGCGGCGTTCTTGTGCCAATGCATCCTCCACCACACGTTTGATGGTCGGGAGAGCTTCAGGGCACACTCGGTCATAGTAACTTGATGACAAACCTGAGTTTGACGATGCTGTAGCAATAGAAAGAATGAGAGAAAGAAAAAGAGATGAGAAGCTTATGATATTCATCTTCACCATAATAATTGTATCGAAAAGGGTTTTAAATACAAATCTTTATGTTGTATTGAGTTGTGTTGTATTTACAAAAACACAAGTCATGTTGTATTTATAAGTAGTTAAGGGTGGTTGGTTTTGGAAATAGTCATATACAAAAACTAATATGAAGTATTAGGAACTGGTTGATATCATAATCCCATAAGTTATACATAACATATTTATAAAAAAAGTACAGGTTGACTTGGCTAGCAGTTATATATTTTAATTGCCCAAGAGAATTTGTCAAACTCAGTTAACATACAAAAATGTAAATTTTGCTTAGTAATTTCAAAAATTGTATTAGAAAAATCTCTTAAGTAATACATGAGCATATTAATACATGTATTTGGTGGATGCAGTTGACACATTAATACAGTAGATTTTTCATTTGTAACATAATTTGTAATTGTTAAATAAATTTGCTACTTGGTTATATATATTAAGTTAAATACTACTACAATAAGTGGTGCGTGAAGTTGAACCACTTATCAAAAAATAAAAATAAAAATAGAAATAAGATCATCATTACTTTAAAGCTAGTTTAAGAATGTCGTTTTTATAAATACTAAAAAATCATTAAAAGGAAACTTTGTGACTACTTAAAAACACGCATGTACATACAAATTTAATAACTTCAAGTGTGTTTTTCTTGTTGCATAAAAGCAATTTATTCGTCAGGGTCGTCATTAAGGATAAGTGGCACAATCGCATATTGACTTCAAATTAGTTTGTGAAAATGAAAAATAAAAAAATAAACGCTATTCACTCATAAAAAATGTAATAATTCATAAAATAACTCACTTAAGTTAATGTAATGCAAAAGATACACGGACCGTACGTGATAGCCTTTGTTGAAAGTTTGATTATTAGTATAATAAAAATTCCGATTACCTAGTCCTGTTCAGAATAGGTAAGATTTGATGGGTTAAGTGACATGTCATGTATATAATTCATAGTTATATTTGACTTTGTTAATATTAATCTTCAAAGCCATCAAAGAATTTGTCATGCTTAAACGTGGTAAATACTAAATACATCGATGATTAAGATATTAATGAAGAAGATATGTAGGTGATAGAATCTATGTACATCTAATTGGGAGTATCCAAAACCTGCGAAGTCACGAACCCAAAGAGCAAATAGGGTACAACCACAACAAAACAAGTATGCCCAGTAAATCTCATAAATAGCAAAGTTAATGATAGGGTCAGAAATGTAGACAAATCTTACATCTATCATTGAGAATAGAGAGGTTTCTACAAAGGGAGAATATGGGGTTTTTTAAAAAAGAAAATCGATTTAAAAAAAGAAAATCGACTTTTAACAACTTTGGTTTACTTCTTCGAAATAATGTATACAATTCGCACGTATATAAAGAAATAAGAGAGGATGACACCGAATGTATAATAGTTAGGGTGGATGTTTAAAAATTCACCTTACGTCTAGTGGCGGACCCAAGATTTTTTCATTGGGGTCCATTTTTTGTGTAAGGATTTTTCACAACCGAGCATTAAAATTTTCGGGTCGGTCATCGTAGTAGGCTCGGGGCTAGGAATTCACAACCAAACATTAAAATTTTCGGGTCGGTCATCGTAGTCGGGTCGGGGCTAGGAAATAATGTAGAAGCATTTAGTGGACATGAAATCATTACATTATATATTGTAAGTTTTATTTGGTAATCAAGTGTTAAATAAGGGTCAGGATTTAGAGAAAACAGTGGAAAGTGTGAGAACGGTGAGAACGCTTATGAATTGTCCGATCAAAACAATCTATGGACTAGATTGGCGCGGTGACGTTTTCGTAAATAACACGAATTCTATTAAGTGGACGCGCTTCATTAAGGGTAAAAAGGTCTTTAGACTTCTCTACCAAAAACGCCAAACTAATGAATAAAACGCCATTACGGGCCAAAACACATCCCTATATAAACAAAATATCTCAGACATAAAACAACCCCCCCTTAACCTGAAACGCCATATTTACTACTATATACCATTCATCTTAGAAACGCCAAAAACCCCCAAAACATCAAACACACCTACTCAAAAACGCCATATTTTACTATATACCAATCATCTTAGAAAACGCCAAAACACTCAAAAATCAAAAGATTCCAAAAAATCGACATTTCTTTCGGATACACTATTTCCTCAGTAAAACGCCAAAATGGCAAACATCGTTTCTTTTATATTCAATATTGTTCTACGCGAAGTTTCGCAGAAAGCATTTTTCCATGAGGTGTTGTGACTCAATAACATTTTGCTGCATGAGATGGACAAATCTTAAACAAAAAGATGCTGGTGTCAGACTTATGCCATTTTTTGTATTTTGTTATTGATGAATATTATAATGGCATGAAGAGACGAATGACACTGACGAGTGGTTTGAAGATACATATTCAAACAAAAAACTTACGTCATTTAGTCTTTCCAAACGGCCACAAAAAAGCCTACTTCAACAACAAAAACTCAAGCATGACAAAGTCAAACCGCCAGTGAACATGTTTCAAAGAAGAAAGAGACTGATGATAGTGAATATTTGGAATATGAATTGTTTCTATTTTTATTTTTTTAATTTTCTTTTTCTGTTGTTTGTTATGTATTTTTCAGCTAAGAACAAAAAATACATTATTTTAATAAAACGCCAAACAGTCCTAATGATTGTGAAACGCCATAATGCAGTAAAACGCAAAAAACTCCCAAACTATAATAAAAGTAATTTGGACAAGTATTATTAAAAGCTAAAAATAAAAAACGCCAAAAACTACTTAAAGCCATTAAAAAACGCCAAACTTAGAAGATGTAATGTCTATCACCCTAAAAACTCATAAAAAGCTGAACAAAAACAGTAAAAATACACACAATAACTGAAAAGACGGCTACTTTATTAATATCATTTATTATAAATAAAATCTCGCCTAAACGACGCGCCAAAAAACATCCTATAAGAGAGACGTCTCTGCACAATCAATTGATTACACCCCAAAAAACAACGCCATGTTTCCTAGAAACCATTCACTTTAAAACGCCAAACAAATAATTAAAAAAACCACAGATGGGGAGCCTCTGAACAAAAACAGTAAAATACACACAATAACTGAAAAGACGGCTACTTTATTGATATAATTTATTATAAATAAAATCATGCCTAAACTACGCCAAAAACATCCTATAAGAGAGACGTCTCTGCACAATCAATTGATCACACCCCAAAAACAACGCCTTGTTTCCTAGAAACCATTCACTTTAAAACGCCAAAAAATAGTTAAAAAAGCCACAGATGGGGAACCTCGTTTCTTCTATATTGAGTATTGTTCTGAATGAAGTTTCACTGAATGGATTCTTCTCTGAGGTGGGTATCTCTATAAGCTTTTGCTGAATGAGATGGAAAAATATTCATGAAAAAGAGATTGATGTCATCATGTCACTTTGTTCTTGATGGATATATGGATGGCATGAAGGGATCAATACATTCGAGCAGACGTTGATCTTCAACATGTCACCAAACAAGTATATATCAAACCACAATACAGGATGCCACTAAAAATAAGCATCTTCTAAATACGAGCATTATGTAGGAAAATAAGGATCTAGATAAGGTATTCAAAACAGGTTCAAAACGCCAAAAAGGTTAAAGTAGAAGAGGCTGATGACAGTGAAGATTTGGATGAGAAATTATATTAGAATTTTTATTTTTTTTCATTTTCTATTGTTTGTTATCTATTTCTCTGTTGTTTATTATCTAATTATCTACTAATAAAAAAAACTGAGTATAAAACGCCAAAAACTACAAACATCAAAACGCCTGATAGTGTGAAAACTGTGAGAACGGATGCTAGCAAAGCACGTTGTTGCTATATAAAACGCCAAAAAATGCCAAACAAAGTATTACTGGAAAAAGCAACACTAATTGACAGATGAAATTGAATGAAACAATAATTGCAAAACAGTAAAATGAAGAGACGGTAACATTATTGCCAAACATCTATTATATTAAAAGCCACTACATGGAAAATTGAATTTGTTTTTCTTTTCAAAACGTCATAATTGCCTGTCACATTATATGCCTGCATCCTACATGGCACAACACTTGATAGAAAAAATAAACATCAAGAAAATTACTAATGTTTTTTACATTATAGGCCTGCATCCTACTTGGCACAACAATCAAAGCCATACTTAGTTAAAACGCCAAAATATTTACTATGAACCTGATCTAAAAACAATAAAAACGCCGCGTATTTGTTAAACGCCAAAAAATGGAAAGGTGATGTGACACTCGTTTAAAAAAAGAATATAAAAGGACAAAAAAGCCCCTCTGCCCGTCATTATGTCGCGTGACACGTGTTGGGCCAGGATGCGTTCTCACCGTTCTCACACTTTTGGGCGTTTTCTCCTGATCCCGTTTCGTTAAATAAAATCAACATTCAATTTATCATTTTAAAGAAGCAAATTAGAGGGTCCATGGGTGGTTGTGCTGTTTTAAAACACTAGTTTAATTTTGATGAAAAAAATAAACTAAATAAACAAGACATGTAAGACTGGAACTTGGGATCTATTTGTTGGAATACAAGAGGATTTACCACCACACCATCTTTGTTTTTAATACTACGGGGTCCAATTAATTTATTTTATGGTGTCCTTAAAAATTTTAACATACCGGTTCTACTATTTTCTAAAAAAAGATTTGAGTCCGTGGACCCCGACTCGGACCATATGAGTCTGCCCCTTCTTACGTCTACTTCTTGATCTTCGGCATTGAGTTTGCCTCCACTAAAATCTTCTCTAAGTTGGTAGAGATCACCATTACAACATGTCATTAAGAAGGTAGTAATCACCTCATCACATCTTAATAAGCTTGGGAGTGATCATCAATATTGTTTCACCAATAATTGCAGTGCTCACAAAACATCTTTCTAATAAGGTAGACATCACCTACCCATTCTCCCTGTAACAAGCTGGCACATATCATTATTATTTCCTTCTCACTAGTTGTGTACCGATCACAACTTACAAGTTACACATTGGCGGATCTTGAACGAAAAATCAGCGAGAGATGGGGGGACTTTCAAAATTCAATATTTTACACTAAAAAATTTCAAAAAAAAAAAAAAAAGATCGGTAAAATTAACACCACAAAACGAATAATTTAGGAGGAGGGGGGGTCTGGCCCTAACGAAGCTCCACTAGTGAAGTTACATTTATTATCCTATATATTAATAAAAGTTAACTGTCATTTTCGTCCCTGTAGTTTGTTCAATTATGTCAGTTCAGACCAAATTTCAAATTTGTACCATTTCCGTCCCTGACATTCTTGAAACATGCCAGGTCCGTCCAAAAAAGCATGAGTTAACTGCCATTTTCGTCCCTGTGGTTTGTCCAATTATTCGATTCAACCTTAGTTTTTTGGATGGAACTGACATGTTTCAAGAATGTCAGGGACGAAAATGGTACAAATTTAAAATTTGGTCTGAATTGGCATAATTGAACAAACCACGAGGACGAAAATAACAGTTAACTCTATTAATAAACCAACATTTTGAACAGTTGAAAAGGGTTACTTTTGGTATTTCACCAAGCATCTTCATCCTCACTCCTCAGTCAGCAACCATCTCATTGCACATATACCACTGAGACAGGAGAAAGATGTGAGATAAGGGAGACGGGCGGCGACGGTTAGGGTTCCGCCATGAAACGGTATCGGCAGTGTTTTTTTATCAGAATCGCTAATGGGTGGGCTAAGTTCCAGGGTTCCGGCCGTCGTTCAATTGAAGGTAATGACCATTAATGATGGAGGTTTTGGTTATAGGGAAGGCGGTGATATCAGAAACAAACTCCGGTGACTCTACTAGGGTTCCGGCAAGATTACAGCGCCTTTTTACACTGTAGGTTTGGTTTTCTTGAAGGTTCAAGGACCGATGATGATGGTATCGGGCATGAAAGTGATTCCGGTAAAGCTCTTATCAAAGGGTGGCTTTGGGGAAACTGAGTTGAGAATTATTATGTTGTATCATTGTCTCTGTTTCATTTTATTTTTCAATTGTGTAAATGACGGAGTAGGGTTCTCCGGCGTCGACAACGGTGAAGAGGCATCCGCCAGCCTGAGGCAATCTGGTGTTATCAACTGGTTATGCACTCGATTCCGACTTGTTGTCCTTTTTTCCCGGCCATACATTAATTAATTAATTAGTTGATTCCACATTCCCTCAGTTTTAGAAAAGAGACAATGATTGATTTAAGGTGTTTAATTTGTGAAATTGGTATGCAGTTTGTTATTTTATTTCAAGTTTAGAAAAGTATATATGACCTGAAAGGGCCAATATAGCTCTAAAAGTTGGATTCTTGTATAAAACAAAACCTATTGAGTAAAATTTGTAGGAAGTAGAGATAAGGAGGTAAAAAGGAAGAAGATAACGTTGACGGCAGGATCAGCATGTGATCAGGTTCAAATGTTGCAGCAGGTTTGCTTGCTTTCATTTACTATTTTGAGTTTTTGGAATTCACTACAAACAATTTACTTGCCTCATAACATTTGTATCAAAGTTGCTTTTCATACCTGATGCGCTTTTACTAGGTTCCACGTTTGGCAATTGGCATTTCAATTTTTTGATTATTTGGATGCATTACTGACACCTTTACAATATGTTTGTCTTTTTGGTCAAATTCAAAGAAATTGACAAAAAATTCATGTGTTGCCGGACATGACTACACTTATGCTGATATACACAAAGAAACCGGAAAAAAAAGTGACGGGGGAGTAGTCATCTAGGGTTACTCCCAAGGGGTTAAACCGATTATTTCAGGTGTGATTACTAATTATATGTCATTAAATCACTTTAACACTTTGATATCTTTATCAATATAATGTTTTGTTAATCATCATTTTGCAAAATTTTAGAACAAAATTTTCGACTCCTATTTATAGAGTAAAACTAAATAAAAAAATTATAAATTAGTTTCTGAATACCGTGTACAAATCAGCTCATGGTATGGTCAATTGGGACAAAAACCAGTTACTGTCTCAGTTATGGAACCGGATTTTTGAAGAATTCAACGGGTTTTATAGCGCTCGGTATCCGGGTCGGTATGGAATTGGTTTCAGATCATAGGGTATGGAACCGTCTTTCGAGTTGCTTCACATGGCATAGACAGTTTACCTATTTGATGATTTAATGTACGGTTATCTGTTCACCTATTTGGTTCAGGTACGTTTTTATTGTTAGTTTGTTCTACTCGGACACCTCTTATCACTAATAGATACCAGGCATAAAACTTTTATGAATTCCTTAAACGACCACCGGTTTGAATTTTGAAAACATGCTAACTTTTTGATTTTCTTTAAGTACTTTGTGTTATTGTTCGCCTAGAAAAGTCGAGATTGTTTAGTGAAGCATATGATTCATAAGAGGAAGTACTTAATGATGTTGCTCAATTACAAGACAACAAGGTAACTCTTATATGTTATGATTGCTGAGTTTGATGTTTGTTGTTATGTCTGTGTTTTTAAGGGAATTGCTCAGAGAGTTGTGAAGTGGGAAAGTGGTGGTGAGTTCAAGCGAGGAGTCCGGGATTAGTAGATAATTAGAAGGATTACCTAACGAACAACAGCGGTCTGGGGAAGAATTGGCAGAATGGTGGTCTTTTCAGCCGGAGAAGAATCGACGGAATGGTGGTCTCTGAGTCACAGGTTAGTTTCTTTTTTTGACTGTTTTATTTGTGTATCACTATTATCTTTAAAAGACTGTGGTCAGTAATCATTTCTTATTCTTATTGCTGAAGTTTGATGTCTTTAGAAGTTGTATGTGTTTTTGAATATTAAAGATGGATTATGAGATAGCAATGGTGTTTGCTAATGCTACCACACAAAACCTCAAAAGAACTTAATGGACTTTCATTCTCCAGTCTTTGTTTTAACGCTCTTTCGTTCGGTAGGTAATCACCATATTAACTTATTAATTTGGTTTATTGATGGTTTTTTAATGGTTGTTGGTGGAGGCATTAAAATGGAGGATCAAGTAGTTTGGGTAACATGTCAAATGGTGTTGGGTCACAATAGGAATTTTTTGGGTACAAAGCAAAATGGGTAAGGGTGGTTTCTTTTGGTATAGGTCGATACGCTTTTTGTCTCAAAATATTAACTTTTCCTAAAAATATTAACTTTTCCTAATAAATAGTTATGTGTCAAATTACAAACAGGGGCGGAACTAGCATTCAACGAGTCGTAGCACGGGCTACGGCTCAACTTCGTATTGGTAGTATACAGTGGCGGAACTACAAGAGGGTTAACGGAGGCATGTTATTGAAGTTTGAGTCTTGCAGTGTAAGTAAGGAGAATGATAAGAGAGAACTAGTAAAAAAAAACTGAAAATAGAAACATCATGGTGCTTGTTACTTGCCTGCAACACATTGTATGGTTTAGGGTTTTAAGGAAGAAGACATTTAATATTGAATATTTTAACTAAAGCAGTTCTAGATAAGGGTCTATATGAAAAGTTAAAACCTATATTTTTAAATATTTGTTAGTTTTTCTTTTTATTCTGTAACTAATAGGTGACATGTCTCAATATTGAAATAAGAACACATGCTTATCTTGTACGATTTCTAACTTTTATTAGTAAAATATAAGCTCTTCAAAGTTTATTATGTTAATTACGGTATACATTGTTATTAAATTATATTATTTCATATATTTTTTTTTTGTTAAGATTCTAGATCATTTGTAAGTATTCTTTTCTCCTTGTGCTTTGATAGTTTGATTTTTTGGTTAGTTTGTGTTTCGATATTTTGAATTTTGTTAGGTTATTCAAAATTTTGGTGATGATGATACAATTCCGAATGAAGCAACTCCGAAGACGCAAGTCCGATCTAAAAATTAAAAATAAACCTAGACCAATCTAATACCTAAAACTTATTGCCAATATTAATTCATAAAGCTTAGCCCAAATGTGAAATGCTCAATGTTAACTCGTTAACCTAAATACTAATAACATGAAAAGAAACTAGTTTATAAAATTTAATTCGGTAAGGCCTAAGGGTCTTTTTTTTTTCCTCGCCCATGGCACTTGAATTTTCAGGATCGGCCCTACCCTGTAATGTAGGTAAAAAAAATTTCGTTCTATAAATGTACAGTAAAAAAACTTGGGATACCCCTTGATATTTCTAGTTCCGCCACTGTATACAAAGCCTCTTTTATTTCAAAAATAATCTTTCTTTTCTGGAATTTTTCGGATGATTATTGGTAGAGGTATAAAAATGGACATGCGCAGCCGATTGAGAAATTGGTTAAAACAGTTTTAGGTCAAACCATGAAAAGGAGTAGCGTTTTCGTACGAGTCGAAACGGATAAGGGTTAGCTCAACAATTTTCTTTCCAAAAAAATATTGCAACTACTAATCAATAGGCGGGTTCAACCCGACCCGAACAGGAAAATCTAGACGAACCCAAACACGTTTAGCCCAAATTTCATTATTTTTTTTATGAAATTGAAAATTAATAATAATATTTTAATATAAAATAGATATGATAGGTGTAAATGATCCGAAGTTAAAGATCCACCACTGTTGATCATGGACGAAGATAATTACATGCTCAAGTTCCCATGAATGGAAGAATACCTGAAGAGTGGGGAGGTTAAGAAGTATGTACCAAATATGGAAGTGACATACCTGCCAACAAGGTGTAAATGATCCGAAAGTCATTTTGTTGCTAAATAGTTCTCAGATTAGGTTAATTCTGCTCATACTCAATTTTCTCACTCACGTATTGATCAGTGCATGCGTGTTTGTTCGTGTTATGGAAATATATATATAGAGGCCGGTTATCATACAATAAACAATATGCCTAATCGTACATTATGTACGCTATAACCACAACCGTCAGATCATCTCATTTAAACCCCCTGCTTAACTATTAAATTAATCAAATTAAAATATATATATGAAACCGCCAAGGTTAAAATCGTCCATTACGAAATCAAAAATCCCTGATAACAGCAAACAAAAACTCACAATCGATCTATTCTTATTCAAAATCGTATTCGAAAATCCAACAAGTAATCAAAAATCGATCTATTCTTATTCACCAACTCCTTCTGCGACTTCATTATTTGCTGATTTTGGAAGTTCAGGCAAACAACAAATCGATAGACCGTCTATCGAAGAAGATGATGCAGGATGAAAATTATAAAAATATGCGAAATACTTATAAAACGTGTGAAAAAACATTGCAGACAAAAAGAAAGGTTGTGTTTTTGTAAAGTGTGTGAAATCACATATTATAACATTCGATTTAAAAAAAAGCAATAATGTTTAAGATGTCTTATAGTGTGCGAATTCATGACTTATACACATGCGATTTGAAAGAAGTTAATAATGTTCGATCATCTCTTATAATTTGCGAATTCATGATTTATACACATGCGATTTCAACAAAAAAGTTAATAATGTTTAAGATTTCTTATAGTTTGCGAATTCGTTTTCGAATCATATGCGATTTTGAAAAAAAATGCTGCTAATACTTTCATGTAAATTTGTCCTAAAATGCAAAAAAAAAAATTATGAATTAATAACTAAAATATATAAAAATTAACTATTTTGTATAAAAAATGAATTTATTACCGATGTGACTGTAATTTGACATGTAATGATCAATTTTACCATAAATACTACTGAACTTACCACCCTACCTACATAATAAATTAACTATTTTAATATAAAAAAACCCAGATATAACTACCTTCCGTGTTAAGACATAGAACACGAAAACCCACACAACAGACCAACAAAAATGGCATCTGAAGATTCAGAAAAAAATAAAAAACATTGCAATAAAAGAACTATTGTCAACTTGCACGTTGACATAAATAAGCACCGATGTGACCTCTTCTCATCTGATTCTTGATGTGCAGGGGAAGATTCTTGAAGAATCAAGAAAAACCAAGAAATGTGGGAGAGACTACTTGAAGAACCACCATCAAGCTTCAGAGACGCAGCTTTGGATCACATAAAGGAACAGTCTCGAGCTGATGACTTAGCCTTCTCTTTCCTGAAAGATGCTCTAAACACTGTGAAGGAGAAGATGGAGTTTAGCTCAGCTGAACGTGACAAAATCTTTGCTTCAAGTAACTAAATTTCTGTTTAATAGTTTAATGGTTTTAGCTGTGTAAGACAATAACAACTACTTTATTTTTATGTTTTGGGTAGATGTTTTGAATACATATTATTCTTGGTTATAATATAAATCGCATGAATGACTTAGACATCTTTGTCACAAAAAAAACAAACAAGATAACTCAAAATCGCATGTACTGAAATGAAAACAAAGTGAAAATCGCATGTAACCTACTTATATACTGATGCATATGAAATCGCATGTTCACAAACTAAATCGCATGATTATATAAAATAAACTCATATGTATGAAATTGCATGTTTGCCTTGTAAAATCGCATGTACATTAAAAAAAAATTTAATCTTCCTCATCTGAAACCTCCTCCCACTGATCTTCTTCCTCAGTGCCATCTTCACTACTTCCACTGTAATCTTCAAACTCATCTTCCTCTTCATCGTCTTCGACCTCGTTGGCTTTGTGTCTGGGATCTTTCTCAATCTGGACTCCCTTCATCTTCTTTTGTTGTTTGCCTTTCAGTATCTCGCAAGGCCGAATATCATGACCTTTTTCGTTGCACACACAACATGTCCTTGACCTTTTCCTTTGCGGCTGATCATTTGTTCCTTCTTCGATTTAATCCTTTTATGCGAGCCACGACCTTTGTTTCTTATACCAGCCGGCACACGGACAGTAGGAGGTGCATTAGTTACTGGTTGTTGATAACCAATCAAACTTTGGATCAAGCTGCTTGGTTATACGACTTTGATCAACTCTCTCTTTAAGCTGCTTCATTTGATCCCTCACTAAAACAAGTTGATCAAGGTCGGAAATCAAATTGCTAACCAAATACTCCCCTGTGTAGATGATTTCACGAGCAATCTGTTTAGCCTTCTGTTGCTCATCCTTATCACCCACATTTACATCGAACGACGCGTTTAATTCATTCGGGACCACATCCTTTGTCCACCTCTTCATAACATATTTGTTTGGTATTTCTTTAACACCAAACATATTGAAAAGAAAATAGATGTGTTTACATAGCAGCCCATACTGCTCAAAACGCAAATAGCTACACTGTGCAGTTACATCATTTTCAAGATTCTTGAACCACACCTAAGAAAACCAATATATATATATATTAAATTTTAAAATCGCATGTGTAAATTAACAATTTTGCACGTATAAAAAATCATTTAATTGTACTAATTTAAAATCGCATGCGTACATCAAAATCGCATATTGCAAAATCATATTCTGAATGAAATTCGCATGTAGGTTTTCAAAATCGCATGTTTTAAATATATATGCAATAATACCTCTAATAACCCATCTCCATGAGCTTTAAAGTCTTTCAACGATATCCTGATCTGTGGACCCTCGATTTTGGTGTCCATCGGCAGACATTCGGTAATGGTTCCATATATCTCTATTTGCTGATCAAAGAATATAGACCTGGTGTATATCTTAGCAACATCTTTTTCCAAAGTAGTTTGGCTCCAATCATTAGGCTCAGTATATCTTGAAATATGATCATTCTTTCTGTGATTGAACCTTTGGACATCCATTGCACCGTCAAAATGATTCAAAAACTCTACAAGAGTGAGTTGTGAATTTGCCACCTGGCAAAAAAAATGATTCTCGCTCTCTGATCTCAAAGGTGTTCGCATGAGACTAGACATGGGCTCATGCCGGTAAAAAGCCGGAATCCACATGTATCTCATCGAAAACATATCATCAATCCATTTGTTTTCAGTGAGACCGAACTCAATCATCACCAACTTCCACTGTCTCTCGAATTCTTTAGGCTCAATGGAATCAGTCCATACAATATCGCACATCCTCCTTTTAAACTCATCATTATTGCACAACTCTTGTCCAACCTATACCGATAAATGCTTTTTATATCAGCCTATAACAAAATCTATATTATAAAAAAAACGCTAACGGAAGACAATATAGCATGCTATACCTTATCTGCCACTTTTTTCATTATGTGCCACATGCATAATCTGTGTCTGCTTGTAGAAAAGACCCTCCTCAATAGCCTGTTTCATAGCAGGGTCTTGGTCCGTCACTACAACCTTTGGTTGCCGACCAAATGACTTTACGAATGAATTCAGAAGCCATTTATAGGATTCAATGCTCTCCGATGCCAACAACCCAGCTCCAAGGGTTATATTTCGACAGTGGTTGTCAATCCCAGTGAACGGAATAAACACCATCTTGTACCTGAACAAACACATGCGAAAAACACATTGTAACATGCGAAATAGACAAAATATCACATGCAAAAATTATAACATGCGATATATTCAACACCTACTCTTCAATGTATATTAACATGCGATATTTGCAAAGTTTAGGAAATCATATAACATGCGAAAATAAATAAAAACCATTTTATGTAACACTTACCTATTTGTCTTGAAAGTTGCATCAAACGATATCACATCCCCGAACTCCATAAAGTTACGCTTGCACAACCCATCAGCCCAGAACAAACCAGTTAACCGTTTGTCATCATCAACAGAATATTTAAACGAATAATCAGCTAAATACTGTTTTTTGTCAGTCAACCTATTAATCACCATGTCAGCATCATATTCTCCTATATAGTTGTTAATTTGATTCCTAAAATTTTTGCAATCATCAACCGTGGCACCAACGTTCTTGAAACCACCGTAACGTTTCCTCATTATATGGAAAGCTTTGACAGGACCAAGGTTTAAAGTGCCTAGTTCCCATATCATCTCTACATGGACATCTGATGATTGTCTGTATGCTGGCGGCATATGAATATCATGTGGACATATAAACTTATGATTATGGCCATCAACAAATCTCTTTACTGTATATAATCTACCATCAACCGTGCAAATCATAAGTTGAGCTTTGCATCCAGTTCTAATGGTCCCCATGTTCCTTGATTTGAATGGCTTTTTTGTCTTCGAATAATGATCGTCAATACACAATGGCTTATGTCCCTCTTTAGAACAAACAAAATACTTAGTTTCGATTATACCACCACTGTGTACTTCACCACCTTTCCAAGTAGAAAAACCAGCTAACTTAGCATATGATTGGTAAAACGCATATGCTCGTTCAATAGAGATAAATTGCATTCCAACCACAGGTGTAGCTGATGCTTGAACCTCCGGAGTGTAAACCCTTTCATCTACATAAATCAAATCAAAAAAAGAAAAACACATGCGAATTATCGGACTCGTTACATGCGATATATTAATAACTGCATAATTTCATCATAAGAACACACAACATGTGCGAATTGTATGAACCATAACATGCGAAAATGATGATTTTGATAAATATGTTTTACACATGCGATTTATTATATCATAACATGCGAAAACCAGTATTTAGAATAAACATCACATGCGAATTGCAAAGAGTCATAACATGCGAACTTATACATGTTGCTTTCATATCAAATATACTCAACATTCAAACTTCAAAAACGGATACAACAATGCAAAATCATTGCTACGATTAAACAAAACAAGTCTACGAACAATTTAAATATCAGAATTAACATAATTACCATTAGAACACTCATTTACACCACTTGTACTTGCATTTCGATTTGGATTTGCAGGTTCCGGATTTAAAACATCATCCATCGAAACTCTCTGATAAGCAGATAATTGAGCATGATCACCGATCGGTCGAGCTTCTTCATAATCAACATCTGTGTTCCGTCCGGTGCTGCTCTGTGGATCCATGAAAAAAAAACAATTGAATCAAACCCTAACACAGAAGAACGAAAACTGCAATTTGAGAATTATGAAAAATTTGAAACTGATTCGAGTAATAATTACTGGGATATTAGTGTAACGAACTTCTCGCTGATTGAATGAAGAGACGAATTTTCCCTCAGATGATTGAATTAATTGTCTAATTTAACCTTATCAGAGAAAAACAAATCAGGACACGTGTACGGCCAATCAAGTCGCGTATGTAATGTACGATTAGGGGATTTGTATCCTAGACTTTACATATATATATATATATATAGAGAGAGAGAGAGAGAGGATCATGAGAAAACTACATCTAAATGAGAAAACTAGAAAACTAACTAAAAAACCCTAAAAAAAGCTAAAAAACATTCCATTTTTTTTACAAATTTTTATAAAAAATCGCTATTTCTTATATATAAAAAGTTAAAAAAAACATGTACTTCACATGTGCATTATATGTGTACTACACATGTGCATTATATCCGTATTAGTGCACATGTGCAGTACAACAAAAAAAAAATTTGAAATTTCTTTCCATACATAAAAAATAATGATTTTTTTTTATAAAAAAATTTTAAAAAAAATTTGGTATGTTTTTAGGCTTTTTTAGTTAGTTTTTTTTTGTTTTCTCATTTAAACTAGTTTTCTCATGATCCATCCCCTATATATATATGTATATAGAAAAGTTGCATTGTCCATGTCCTATATTGGTTTATTATGTTTTTGATGGCTTCATCCTATTTGAATCCGTTGTATTAGATACTCAAGGTTGTTTTGTCTTAGTTAAACCCAGGCGCGCTGCAATGCGCGTGTGGGGTATTGATGAAACAGTGGTTAACCAAGAGAGGTTAATTCACTGTCTCGTCAAGTAGGGTTAATCCCTTCTTTCTGAGGATCGGTGGCTGGACCGTTAGCTGGGCTGTCTCCTGCACAAGGAAAATACACCGTGACTCGTAACAAGGAGGAAGAGGTGGGGGGTGCTCCTTGTTACCACTCTCCGGCATGAGAATCAGTAATTTGCTTGAGAAGCAAAGCGTGTGATAATAGTAGTAGTGAGAGAGTCGTGAAAAGATACCTCAAACCTGGTTTGGGATGGGTATTTATAGCCGAGGAGTGAAGGAGGGTGGTTGAGTTGACAGACTGACCACGCGCCGCCCTTATGCAGGTGTGTCAGGCTTGTCGGCTGTGGAGGTGAAGCCACGTCCTACTGCGGTGTCAGTCTGTTGCTTACGTATGGGCTGACAGACGACTGTCATTGGTGCCACTTACACTGCAGTGTCAGTCCCACTTGCCTGGTGGGCAGGATGCAGTGCTGCGCCGCATCGCTGCCTGTGGTAACCGCTGTTGTTTCCGCGTTCCCACTCTGGCGAAGACTGCGGGATGCGGTGCTAGGCCGCATCGCCGCTTATGGTGACTGTTGTTGTTGTCCAGATCCCTTGTCATGATGAAAATGTTCATAGGATGTGGTGCTAGGCCGCATCGTTATGTGTACACCCATTTTCATACACAAGGTAAGTAGATGTTCATAGGATGCGGTGCCAGGCCGCATCGCTTATGCCTATCTTCATTTTCTAATCACTTGATAGATTAGATTAGACTGCTGTGTTCGCACGTGTCCGCACGGACACATATAAGTTCTTGCTGGTGGGGGTTTTTGATAAGGGTAATGGTCACTCGCGGTTATGCTGACGCGAGATCTGGGACCATACCCCTTCAAGTCCCCCTAGTCTAGTGTTGCTTCCTCATGCAAGTTGCATGTGGGAGGAGTACTGGAATATGGTGTCTAGAAGGTATCTCATAGTTTGGAGAAGATTCTAGGCCATGTAGATGGCTCCTGCTTCAAGAAAATCAAGTTGGGGATCTGGTAGAGTCGTGTGACGTCTCTTCCGTACCGGTAAGCAAGTTACGTCTGATGCAAAATTCTCAGCTGAGGATTTTGATCCGGTAGTATGGTCTGCCTTTTTCTGAGGTCATCAGGGTTAGTTCCACCTGTTGGTGTGTCGAACCAACCTCTGAGATCGTGACTGAAGATGTCCGCGGGGTTCGAACCAACCTTTGAGACGGTGACAGAAGATGTCCGCAACCGCAACTCTCGTTGTAACCTCTGCGGTAGCTGATGCAATGCTGTAAGTGCCTTGCTCTCGCTTTATGTTTATCAACTGGACATGCAACGATGATCCCTTTTTTGTGGGGTGTTCATGTTCTTCCTGTTAGCTCTTAAGTAACCGCACGTCCTTTGCGGTTACCTCGTTCCTTTGCATTGTTGGCCATGTTTGGTTGAACAATGTGGGGTACTTGCGTCATTGTTGGCCGTGTTTGGTCGAACAATGTGAATCTGGATAATGGTCAAATAAACATGGTCATAGGCATGGTCTTGCCCACCATTGTTTATTCTATGCAGCTCATAGGTGGGCAAACAGAGTCATAAGCAGACTTGTTATCACTGTTGCTTGGCTTGTTGCTTAAGGAGATCACGTTAGATACTTGGGAATCTGGGTGAAACTCGTCCGCATTCGTTCTGTAGCCACTTTCCTTCACGCTTCATTGGAAAACAGTTTTCCTGGAAGTAGCTTTGCTCAGCCGCGTGATGGCTTAGTTGTGGCTCTTCCGTAGCTACCGTTCGCAGAGTTGCGTTCCGCCGCAGCTACTCATGAGTATCTGCGGTTTGCAGCAGAAGACTCGCTTTAAAAGAGGAATTCTCGTTGATGTGGCTCTTGAAGGATCAGGAGTCAGGGTTGCTGATGTGCGGTCGCTCATCATACTTATTCTTTTCCCTAACGAGAAGCTGTTTACGTACCCTCTGTGGTTGTGAACCGGACACGAGGGATTTGAAGCTTGAAGAACTTCAAGGTGATGCGGTTTTGTTGTTCCTGAGAAGCGGTTTTCTGTAGGATCGTTTGCTGACCCGATGAGTCGTTCAGAAGAGAACTTAGACTAATCCAGAGGCGGAATTCATTGAATTAGTCTTTGTAAAGCTTGATTTCACACTTTAACGTCTCCTTTATTGATTCACTGACTGATTACAAGCTCGTGGAGACAAACAGACAGGGCTTCGCCTTTACATACACTAACTTCTCTACCTGGATCGCTCATATGGACCCCCTATATATAGACTTTGGGGATCGCTTATAAGACCTGGTCCAATAAGCGACCCATATACTTGCCACATAAGCGGTCCAGCTCATTGACATATTAGCGGTCCAGATCTAATGCCATATGAGCGATCCTGCTATCTAATTGGGCCACAAAAGCTATCTAAAGCCCAATAAGCAACATGATTTCTCGTTTACTGTTCACTATACAATTTGCCCTATCCTAAGACTCAAACTAAGATGTAGTCGACAGACAACTGCACCAACAGACTCCCCCTTGAATGTTGACGGAATCTTCAGTGAGAGTCTTTGATCATTTCCAGCTCTTCACTCTTGTTCGGTCTTCTTCAGGAACTCAGCCTGGAATCAAATTTTTATCAGGAACTTCTTCCTGAAATCATATGCCTGGGTCTTTCTCTGGTTTTAACTTTCGTCAGACTCCCCCTATCATCATGCTGGGATCTCTGTCTGGAAATCGTTATCACCATTGAAAACAACTCCTTGCTTTCTCTGTTTAAGCTCTTCTCTGGTTCTGATGAGTCTCCTGGCTATTCGTAGCAACAGGATCAGAAACCTGCAAAACTCAACCATACTATTACAAACTAATACAATTTGCAATTCAACTTAATGAATCAACAAATCATATAAGAAAAATTATGAAGATCAAACTGTAGGTTACCATTCAACTTATTCATCAAGTTAATGAACCAAATTTGCATTCCAAATCTTCACAATTTAACACTCTCTCTCAAACCACAAGTTCAACATGTTTAGCACTTGAAATGCAAATATTAGTTCTTCACACTCTGTTGTCGAAAATCTTTTTGTAGTTTTCAAATATCTAACAAACAAACAATATTTTTGGATTTTTGAATTTATAGAAAAACAGAAATGAACACTATTTTTGAGAGATTGTGCAAGAGGATCATATCGGTTTTTTTAAGACATATCACCAACACCGTTGATCTTGATTAATCAGCAAATGTTAAAAACAAATTTACTTCTGATTGTCAGTATTGTTGTCCACTTAAACCTCTACACAAATTTTCAATTGATTCAAGATACGTATTTAATGTTTTAGAACTTAGACTTATTTGAGTGTCCCACCTCTTGAATATACTCCCGTATCCAGATCCCAATATTCTGATTTACAGGTAAATGTACTACAAATGATATCTGTATATAAATTAGGGGAAAAATGCGAGAACTGAGGGATCTCAGGTCAGAACTTCCGTTCAGCAGAGAGATATCAGCTTCGACTTAGCAGTGGGTCCCCTTTAGAGGATCTTTTCAGCTACAACAACTGATCATCAATTTTATTGTCTAATCAGCTGAGGGCTTTATGCTATGTTTCAAGCATATGAAGAAAGTATTAGCCAAGGAGTAGGTCAGAACTACCGTTCAGCAGAAGTCCCGGAATAATACCCCAGACATCAATTGAGTACAAGAACCTAGTATTCCAGAATAAGAAACCTTTCAAACGAGATTTCAGGGGTTACCTATATATCCAAGTAGTGTTCCCCACAAAATAAGTAAGTTTTGATTTTATGTTTATATCTCGAATACAATTTACTAACTGTGTGAAGCATACTGACACATCATTAGTAAGACTTGTTTAAAAACAATTTTGTCTTTACAAATCTCTAGCATGCTGTGATAGTCCACCGATGTACTATCATCTCCTCTTTTTGCAACAAAACTCATTTTCATTTTTCAATTTTTTTAAATTTTTCAAAATTTTATTACTCCCCCTAAAATCAAAATATATTTCAATTTTGATTTTCTGAAAAAAATTGAAAACAAACTATACAAGAAATATGACAACATTATGTGAATCACCTCAATTCACCATTCTCGTGCAAAAACAATCAGAACTCCCCCTCACAACAAACTATTTTCCCATAATGATTTCAAAACACTTAAGTTTGTTTCAATCAAAATGGTTTTTCCGGAAAAATTAGTTTGTGTTCCAACCATTTGTAGATTCGGGGTTATCTCTTCATCTTGTTTTCTTCGAACATATAAAGATTTATCATTTCCAGTTTGATCATAAACCATCAGTAGAAAATCAAGTACAACTTAATGTCCCTGATTTACCACTTATGAGGCGAAAAATCACCAAAGTGAAATTTCTCAAGAAATGTGCCGATACATGATCCACGATACCATCTTGGGATCTCCGGCAAGTCAGGTTTTTCTATTTAAACAATTTCACCCAAGCCTGACTGACCTTGGGTGATTTTGAATTCTTGCTCAACAATGGTGGAAAATTTGCATCATCCATTGCTAAACTAGAATTCTCAACTTTTACCTTAACCAATGGCTCCTCTGGTTTTACCATACCAGAATCATTGCCTGCAGGTGGCTTGTCCGACTTTGATCTGTCAGATTCATCGCCGACCTTCTCCTTTTTCTTCTCCTCTTTTGTCCCCAGATTTGTATCTGATGAATTCTTTTTGCTTGTCTTTACAACTGAGGGAGTAGATTCATCAGAACTGTTATTCTGTTTATCCCGTGAACCCGAGGACAAAATCTTCTCGAGATACTCTCTCGCCTTCTTTCTCTTTTTCCTCAGTCTGTCTTTCTGCCCCTGAGAAAGTTTAACTTTCGTCTCTAGAACTTTCGGTTGTTGAACTTTTGGTTCTCGAACTTTTAGTTCTTCGGGCTTGACCTTGACTGGAATTCTTGCCACTTTCTGAGACATAACCCTTGATCTTCCCATTGATCTCCTCGGGCAATCTCGGGCAATGTGACCTTTGATATTGCAGTTATAGCACCTCCTGGTCTCATATCTCCAGTACTGGCAATTAACAGCAATGTGTCCATGATAGCCGCAGCTGTAACACATTCTGTTATCGTACCAGTTATCACCGTTATACCAAACACTCAAGTCGTAACACTGTTTGGCCTGGTGATATTCCTTCCTCAACTTTGATGGATTTGACGTTTTAGCACTGTGGTCTGACCTGCACCACTTATTACCAACATTTTTTAAGTTTTCATTTTTTATTTTTTGTAAATTTTGTTTTTGATTGGATGATCGATCCGATGAACTTTTATTATCTTTTTGTTTCTGTTCTGCTTTCTTCTTCAAAGGCTTTTGCTTAGAACATTCACCTTTTTCGGTCGATTGCAAAACACTTTTCTGAAATTTTTCTTTCAAATTTAAAACCAATTTTTGTTTTTCTTTTTTAACATTTTCATCATCGGATGCATCATCACAATCTTCAACTTTGACAGAGTCAAAGTTTGTGACACAGTCACTTATTGGAACTGAATTGATCGGTTTTGGACAAGGAATATTCAACTTGTCAGATTTGGTCGCAAAACTGATCAATTTCTTTTCAAGTTCATCAATCTTGATCCTTGAACTCTTAGCTTCGTCTTCAAGCTTAGATATTCTTTCAAGATGAGACTTGATTGAATTTTCATTATCATTTTTCAAATTTTCAAGAACCGATTTTTCATTTTCCAAAACATTTATCTGTTCTTGAAGTTTCACTTCATTAGCTTTAAGATTTTTGTTCTCCAATTTTATCCAGAAATCTTCATTTTCTGATGATTTCTGTTTGCTTCAAAGACCTTTTCATTTTCTTTCAAACCTTTGTTCTCTAATGTCAAACTGTTCACACTACCCAACAGTTTGGCATTTTCGACTTTCAACTTCTCACAAATACCCTGTAAGTCTAGAATCTGTTTTTCATCAGCTTTCTTCTTATTGTTCAACTTCTTGATCTCCAATGCTAAACTTTCTGCATCCTTCACAATTTTGTTATTGACTGTCTTGAAGTTGTGACAATTTGAGCATACTGATGCAGACCTTGACGATTCATTCTTCATAGATTCTTTGACTTTTACAGCTTTTTCTTTCCTTTTCTCATCCTTGATCACCATCTGTTCTTCAATCCTTTTAATGAGTGGAGTAATTGTCAGTTGAGAAAATTCTCTAGAACTTTTCAAGTTCAAGACATAATCTTCCCATTCTTCTTTCGGTAAAGCACTGATAAATTTTTCAACCCACTCTTCTGGTTCTTTTGTAATATCTAAATCAGACATTGAACTAACAAGATGGATATATCTCTTAATGATACTCTTTGTATTTTCTCCTGGAAACCTTGAAAACGAATCAAATTCTGTCTCTAATTCCCTTATTTTATCCATTGTTTCCTGAGTCATATTAAACACATTGAAACCCATGATTTCTTAACTTGGTTTTTCAAAACACAGCAACAAATAATCAAAAATTGGGCCGATATCTAAATGTGTCGGTGCTTGGATAACTGTTGGGTCTTGGGTGATGCAAGTGGATTTAATGGTTGGTCAAAAAGAATTTAGTGGGCCGATGCAGCGGTGACTTAAATGGGCTGTGAACTTAAAAGGCGGTGGGCTTTAAGTGGTCAAGTGGATGGGGATTGGGTAATTGGTTCTAGTGGGCGGTGCAAAGTAATTTGGGTGGATTGGGCGGTTCAACAGCACATGTCCACTTTAATGATGCAGCCGACAACTAATTTGGGTGGATTGGGCGGTTAACCTGCAACTGACAACAACCTGCAACTTCAGATAGTCACGTGAGAAAGACGACACATAAGCGATTCATAAACTGACACATAAGCGGTACACAAAGCACTTTGAGCGGTCCAAGACTTAATGATTTTGAGCGGTTCACACATAACCCTATGAGCGATTCATAATGTTGATTACGAGCGATTCAGAACTTGAATTACGAGCGAACCAGAACTTGAATTACGAGCGGTTCCGAACTTGAATTATGAGCGAACCAGAACTTGAATTACGAGCGAACCAGAACTTGAATTACGAGCGAACCACAGCTGAAAGTTCACGCAAATTCGGACCAAAAAATCGAGATTTCTCCAAAACGGCTTGGATTTTTGATGTGAAACTTGGTAGGGTTTTGATTCTATGTATTTCGCACAATATATCCAAAAATCAGACGAAACGGACCGTGAAAACACGTTCAATTTGTCGAATTTCCAAGAAATGAGTAGAAGATGAAGAAATCGACGAAATCGGATCTGAATCGGCTCTGAATCGGCTGAAATCTGTACGAGAACGACGTGTTTGATCAAGCAATCGAGCTCCTAGCTCTGATACCACTTGTAGGATCGTTTGCTGACCCGATGAGTCGTTCAGAAGAGAACTTAGACTAATCCAGAGGCGGAATTCATTGAATTAGTCTTTGTAAAGCTTGATTTCACACTTTAACGTCTCCTTTATTGATTCACTGACTGATTACAAGCTCGTGGAGACAAACAGACAGGGCTTCGCCTTTACATACACTAACTTCTCTACCTGGATCGCTCATATGGACCCCCTATATATAGACTTTGGGGATCGCTTATAAGACCTGGTCCAATAAGCGACCCATATACTTGCCACATAAGCGGTCCAGCTCATTGACATATTAGCGGTCCAGATCTAATGCCATATGAGCGATCCTGCTATCTAATTGGGCCACAAAAGCTATCTAAAGCCCAATAAGCAACATGATTTCTCGTTTACTGTTCACTATACAATTTGCCCTATCCTAAGACTCAAACTAAGATGTAGTCGACAGACAACTGCACCAACATTTTCGCAGTCTAAAGAACAACGCTGGTTCTGAGTATCTGACACACCTGTACGGGCTCGTGTGTGTCATCTCCGCATATTCCACGTGTGCTCGTGGGTATATGCGGATATTTATGTATCCCTTTTAAATAGTGTAAATATATTTTTTCTATTTTTTTGAGGGGATGTAAAAAACGACATGCGGTCTAGGTTATGGTTTTAGAAACCATAAAAAACCGCATGCCGTGTACATGAGAGTTATATTCATTTGTAGCTTTTTGCAACCGTTGTAGACCGCACGTGCGAGTTGCTGGAAGTTGGTGAGATTTGCCTGACATGTGCTGAAATGAAAGGACGTTTGCACTGCTCCAGACAATCGCTTCACTGTAGCAGGATTGTAAAAGTCTCTTTTGTCAGGCGCGTGGCCGGCCACTTGCGCGTGGTAACCGTCAGCGGAACCGTTGCTGTACACATGTCGCCGCATGGTTCGTTCCTTTTACCCACGACATTTCGGTAACTGCTCCGCATTAATTGCGATGGGTATATAAGGGGAAACCGTTTGTGGTTTCCCCTCACTTCTTCAAAATTTCAAAAAAATTCCGGTGAGAGAAGGAGAGTTTCCTTCGTCTTCTCCGATCATTTGTTTTGTTTTTCCGGTGAGGTTTCTGAGTTTTTTGAACTCGTTCTACATTTTCTTTCTTCTACATTCTGATGGCTGAACCATCGAATCCCCATTCTGCTGAGGGTGAAAACCCTGACCCTTCGTCGCCGGCGGCGGCGGAGGAGGAGGAAGGTGGTGCACCAGGTGGTGGCTTCCCGGTGCTGAAATGGCCAAAATCCTCGTTCGATCATTTGATGACCGAAGTTCGGATGCCTCAAGAATATGGGGCTGTATACCCACACGAGGGTGACACCGGTGCTGATGCTCCGGCTGGTTACATCACCATGTGGGCAGATTTTTTCGGTGACTGTAACCTCCGGTTACCGTTAACTATCTTTGTCGCCGAGGTTTTGGAGTGGTACAAACTCCATATCTCTCAAATGTGTCTGTTTGGTATGATCCAGATTCAGAATTTTGAATATACCTTTCGTGCTATTAGTATGGAGCCCACTGTCGAGGATTTCCGACGGTTCTATCAAATGATGGTGTCATTGGGGTTCTTTTCCTTCCGTCAACGGGACGGTAGTCCCAAGTTGATGACCCCTCCCAAGGGTATTACAAAGTGGAAGACAAAGTTCTTCTACATCGAGGCTGTCGCGGTCACTGCCAAGTTAACCTTTCGGAATGTGACCGAGACTATCATAGCAGAGACTATTGCTGTCCCCAGGGCTGACACGGTGGACTGGTTCCCGCAGTTGCGGACCATTGAGTGGAGGAGACTGAGCAACACAGAGTTATGGGTGTTGCGGATGATGCTGACCAGGCCGAGTAGGAAAGCAAGGCCCGTTGTGCGGGAGAAAAGTGGTGGTAAGTACTTTTCCTCTTGTGCGGTTTTCTTACTTCCTTATGTATTGCTGATTTGTATGGTGTACTATCAGAGGATGTTGCCCTGTGGAGAATATTTGATCCGGACTTCAAGGGCAAGGTTGAGGTGCTTGCGTGTGCGGATGGTGAAGAAAGTTTTAACTTGACTATACGTGACAACTTCCGCATCCCTGATCGCGAGGCGGTGGAAGCACCACTGCCGCAAGGCAAAGGTATATTAGATAATTTCCTTACTTGCTTTCGTAAAGAAGATGGCCCTGCTGAGTTGCTTGTTTGATGATTTAAACGTAGGTGATCTTGGGGCCCTGGGAGATTCTGACGCGAAGGGTGTTCCCAAAAAGCAGGTGGAGAAAACTCTGCGGAAAAAGCATGAGCCTGCTGTTGTTCCTCCTTTGGTGCCGCAAGCGGCAGGTATCTCTCGTACTAGTTTCCGCAGATACACCAATTACGTGGTAGTGTCTGACACCCTTGAGGGTTTGGGTGTTCCAAGTGGCGCGGCATGTGGATCCTCTGCGGGCTCCAAACCTATTGATGAGAAAAAGAAGAGGAAGGTAAAGGATAAGGCTGCTGGTGCCGGTGAGCAGAAACGTCCAAGGTTGCGAATGAAACGGACAACTACTGTCTCGCAGCCGAAGCCTGCGGTTGTGGCTGGTAAGTGAATCATAACTTTACAAGTGTTTGCTATTGTAAGCTTGTAACTTATAGTTGTTTTCAATTTGTTCGCAGAACCGCATGATGGAGGTTTCTCGTTGTTTGATGCTCCCACTTCCCCCGCGCATGACGCGGCTGCGGATGCGGGGGTTAATAAAGAGTTTACAAGAAGCCCTACTTTCGAAGTGGTTACTGAGCCCTCTGTGCAGGCAGAGGATACTGGGAAGAAGACCGCGGATCAAATCTTTGATACGGTGGATTCTTCTGATAATCTGATCCCCCCCGCGGGATAATGAAAATTTGAAGTTTGCTGATGTTGAAAAGCAAAAATCTCCTGCTGCCGAGAAGGCTTCTGGTTCTGCCTCTGGGGGTACGGGTTTTGCAGAACCATCCATTCAGCCTGGTGAGTCTGAGTTGGAGTTCTACTGCCGTACTTATACGGAAGACCGGGGTGTGAATTACCATCGTCCCCTTGGAACGTTATCCAAGGGGATGATGTTTCAACTGATCCCTCTGCTTGTAGGGATATTTTGAGTGGTTTGGGCACCCCGTTTGAGGTTTTCCGGGCCCGTGGTTTATCTCATGAGAATCGAATAAACCAACTCTCCTCCATGCTTGTTGGGAGCTCCATAATGGCGAATGCCATTATGGAGGACTACAAGGTTCTGGGACGCGAGGAGGAGAATTCTCGCCTGCAGGTTGAGGCCGAGGCGATGGCTAAGGCTGCTCGGGATGGTGCGGAGCAGCTCGAAAGGGAGAAAACTGCTTTTGAGCAGTATAAGCATACTGAGGAGTGGGTTGCAACTGCTGGCCTTAAACAGGTTCGTACTCTTGCAAAATTTCTTTCTGATGAGCGCAAGAGTTGGAAAGAATCTTGGGCAAAACAGAATGAAAAGCTGTTTCCAGTTCGTCAGGAGCTGACTAATCTCAAGGCGGCGAATGCTGCTTTGGTAAAGGAGAAGTCCGCAGCTGAGGCAGTTGCCAAAGAGGCCAAGGAGGCGGAGGATCGCGCTGCCAAGGCTCTTGAAGAGGAGAATGCTGACCGCAACCATTTGAACAAGGTTGTTGAGGGTCTTAAGGTATGAACTCCGATTCTACTTGAGTCTGCTTCCTTTCCTCTTTAAAATACAACTGATTGCCTTCCTGTACTTGTATTTCTTATTTGTTGATAAGTTGAAGTGCAGAACCGGGTGACCATTATTGAGGAGGTCACTGCCTGCGCGACTGAAGCTGAAGTGCGGGCAAGGGAGGCTGCTGAGGCCAGAGATAGCCTGATGTCTTCTTTGGATCAGCTTAAGGCCGACCGTGACTGGATGTGTTATCACGGTATCGGGCATGTAAGTATCCGGTGCCTTCGCTATCTTTAGGTTTGTTTTGCTAACCTTATTGCTTGTGTTTTGCAGATTGTTGGCACCATTCTTGATGCGCCTGAGAACGCAGCTGCTGTAAACGAGCTTAAGGAGCGCGCGGGAGGCAAGATTCAAGGCTGGTTACAACCGATGCATTAGCCATATGAACCCCTTGTACCAAAGCAAATTTACTGATGAAAGGTCTGGGTTCCAAGGCGTAGATACTGAAGCGCGGTATGCTGCAGCTATTGAGGCGTACAACAACCTGTCCATTTCCGCCATTAATGATATTGATAACTACTTGGAGGCGGAGGATTATGTGGACTACTTGCCGGTTGTTGTATGGTGATCCTGAAGAGGAAGAGGAGGAAGAGACCGCTGGCAGTGGCAAGGGTGACGCGGGTACCAGTGGTACAAAGAAGGACTAGGTTGGCCTGCGTGCCCTTTTTGATTTCTTCTTTGATGTAAATGTTAGAAAACTTTATGTAAATTTCTTGTGCACCGCGTAGGTGTAAAATTTTTTTGGAATACAAAGTTAATCTTTTTGTTCAAGTTCTTTTTACTACTTGCATTCTTGAATCTGTATGAGTTAATATTATTGTGAATAACATTAAGTCTGAATTTGCCTTTTGCATATCTAGGTGATATGCAAGAATGTGCGGCTCAAAGTGTGTAAGTAAAAATATTTACTTTGTCTTTGGGTGAACGCACACCTGGAGAACTCTCTTGGCTGTAAAGCGCAGTTGAGTATACTCTATACCTTTGTCGTATGAGTATTAGTCAATTCCTGTTTTTATCCCGTTACGGTTTAGGAATTATGTAGGTTTTGTAAAACCCGTATGTGTGTATCCAGCCGGATAGACATTTAATGTTTTGCCTTTGTTGGCATATTAAAATATTTGTGTGTAGTCACCACTTTGTGTGGGTATCGCGAATGAAGACTTTGCCAATCTGTTTTTGCGGATACCGCAAAGTGGAACACGCATTTGTAATAGAAGGAAATAAACAATATTGCATTGAATCGTTCATTTATTTATTTGCAAATGGCCTGCGGCCCGATAGGTTACATGGAAAATGTAAAAACATGGCTTACATGTAACAACGTCGAAGTTGTTGTGCATTCCATGTGCGTGCGATAGGTTCGCCTTCTATTGTTTGTAGTCTATACGCGCCTTTGCCTAGGACCTCTTGGATGAGGTAGGGTCCTTCCCATTCGGGGGCAAGTTTCCCTGGGCGTTCCGCGTTAGATGCCTCATTATCACGAAGGACGTAGTCTCCCGGGATGAATGTATAAATGCGAACACGCGCATTGTAGTACTTTTCCAGCTTGGTTTTGTACTTGGCCTCGTTGATTGCTGCGTTTTCACTCCTTTCCTCTAGGAGGTCCAAGTCAAGCCTACGCTCATCATTGTTGTCAATTTTATTGACAGCCAACATTCGAGGGGAAGGGAGACCTATTTCAGCGGGGATAACCGCCTCAGAGCCATAGACCAGGTTAATGGGTGTCTCACCGTTACTTGTCTTTGGGCTAGTCCTGTGAGCCCATAAGATACTAGGGAGTTCATCGACCCAGCCGCGTCTGGCTGTTCCCAATCGTGCCTTGATGCCTTCGACTAAACTTTTATTGATACTCTCTACTTGGCCGTTCCCTTGCAGATGCGCCACTGAGGAGAATATGTGTTCAATGTTTAGTTCCTTTAGCCATTTTTGAAATTCTTCGGCAGCGAAGTTGGTGCCGTTGTCGGTAACGATGCACATTGGTAGACCGAAATGGCAGATGATATGTTCCCAAACGAACTTCCTTGTTATCATAGCGGTGGTTGAGGCCAGCGGTTTTGCTTCTACCCATTTGGTGAAATAGTCAACAGCCACTATGATAAACTTCACCGTACCTGGTGCATCCGGAAATTGTCCCACCACATCGATTGCCCATTTTTGGAATGGCCATGCGGTGGTGACGGGGATTAGGTTGTTCTTGGGGTGCAAGGTTTTGGGAGCGCGCCGCTGATAATTGAAACACTTGCGCAAGACCTTGACCGCGTCCAGGTGCATGCCAGGCCAGTAGTACCCGGCATTCACGATTTTGACCACCACCATGCGTGGGCCCGCGTGTATGCCAAATATTCCGTCGTGTATCTCTCTGATTAGATACGTGGCATCTTGGGGATCGACGCATCATAGGAGTGGCCCCAAGTATGATTTGCGGTATAAAATACCGTCTCCCATCTGATAATGGCACGCTTTGTATTGCAATTTGTGTGCCTCTGCTTTGCTTTCGGAGTAACACCTGATTGCAAGTATGCAATGATTGGTGTCATCCAGGATGTGGTACCGTACTGGATGATGTTGATTTGGCGTAGGGGTACTGAGGGATTTTGCATAATCTTAATGCTATCTCCTTTGCCAGGTGTTGGAAGCTGGTGGACGCGAGTTTTGAAAGTGCATCCGCGGGTTTGTTTTCACTCCTGTTGATATGGCGAATATTGAATGAAGTGAACTTTGATTTTAGTTGCAGGGCTTGTTCGAGATAGAGGATCATGATATCCCCTTTTGCGGCATAGTCGCCGCGTACTTATACCGCAACTAGTAGTGAGTCGACGTGTGCCTCCAGGTGTTGGACGCCGAGTTTGACTGCCAGACGCAGCCCTGCCAGTAGAGCCTCATACTCTGCCTCGTTATTTGTGCTTTTGAAATTGAGGTGGATTGCATAGGTGAGCTCTTGGCCATCGGGGCTGACGAGTGGCACCTGCGCGCCCAGTTCAATGGCCCATTTTGCTAATCTCCCAAAGATGTCGGGTTTGGAGAGGATCGGCCCGATCCTGTAATTGGTTAGTACGGTGATGACGCGATTTGCAAAGTAGCATCGTAACCGTCTTGATGCGTGCACCAGTGCGAGTACCAATTTTTCCATGATGGAGTATCTTGTCTCTGGGTCGTTGAGCATTTTGCTGATGTAGTAGATGGGTGTTTGAACTCCCTCACGCTCCACGATGAGTACCGAGCCTACCGCGTTGTCTGCGGCAGATAGATACCAGATAAGTGGTTCTTTCTTGCGTGGTGCGGTTAGAATTGGTAGTTAAATCAGACATTCTTTCATCTCCCGGAAAGCGTTTTCGGCCTCCGCGGTCCACTGGAATTGTTCCTTTTTTAAGCAGTTTCGCAGAGTCTTGATGAAAGGATAATATTTAGCTGCATGATTGGCTAAAAATCTGTTTAGCGCTGCTAGCCGGCCGGCTAGCCGTTGCATTTCCTTCATTGTGGAAGGCGATGGCATGCGCTCGATCACCTGAACCTTTTCTGGGTTTACCTTGAATCCATCTTTGGTGACGATGAATCCAAGGAACTTGCCTTCTTCCATTCCAAACGAGCATTTCCCTGGGTTGAGCTTCATATTGACGCTGCGTAGAGTTTGGAATATTCGTTCGATATCGTTGAGCATGGTATCTTCTTCCATGCTCATGACGACTAGGTCGTCCATGTAGATTTCGACACTTTTGCTGATTTGGTCACCAAAAGTGTCGTTCATCAATTTCTGATAGGTTGCGCAATCCAAACGACATTTTTGTATAACAATAATTTCCGGTAGGTGTGCGGAATGCCGTTTTATCTTCGTCCTCGATTGCCATATGTACTTGGTGATAACCTTTGTAGCAATCGAGGAAGCACTTCCATCGAAATGGGGCGAGGTTATCGACTTTTTCGTCGATCTCGGGAAGTGCGTAACAATCTTTGGGGCAGGATTTGTTGAGATCTTTATAATCGACGCACATGCGCCAGCCCCCAATTGGTTTTTCTACCATGACTGGGTTGGATAACCAAGTCTGGTACTTGACCTCCCGCAGGATGCCTGTGGAGAGCAGTTCCTTGACCTGCTCATTCATCGCCGCGTTCTTTGCGGACCCAAGGTGGCGTTGGCCTTGGATCACCGGCTTGATACCTGGCAAGGTATTCAAAAAATGTTGCGTGACTTCGCGTGGCACCCCTGTCATGTCAGCGGGTGTCCATGCGAAAATATCTTGATTCCTGAAGAGGAGTTGCTTCAGGCGCGCTCTGACGTTGTTGGACAAGGCATGTCCCAACGTGACCGTTTGTTATGGGTGTCTTGTGTTAAGAACCCATTTTTCCGGTTGAGTGTTGGGGGTGAGCCTCTCCGTCTTGGTTGGACGCAGCTCGTCCGTGGTCATAACCTCTCTGCGGGTATAGATTATCGTGACCCCCGTCTCGGTTGGAAAACCGATGGCAGAGTGGGGGACGGATGTAATCCTGTTAAAATCTCCTTGGGATTTTCGCCCGAGAAGTACATCGTATCTGGAGGTGTCGGGTAAAACCATGAAGTTTACCTCCTCTATTCATGTGTTTCTTCCGTTGGTGAGGCGCACAGGGAAAGTAATTTGGCCCAGGGGGATATGGTTTTCCCCCCAAATCCGGCCAAAGGGTAATCTACCGGCTGCAACCGATCTTTGTCTTCTGGATCAAACTGGTTGAAGCACTGCTCATATATAATGTCAGCAGTACTGCCCGGGTCGATGAATAATCGTTCCGTACGATAATGAGCCAGGTAGCCTGTAATGACGACGGCGCGCCTATCGCGCGGTCCGTCTCGGACTTTTGGAAAGACGACTTGTTCATCTCTCCAGTCATTGTTCAGTCTTCGTGCCGCCTTGCGCGGCTTTCCACGTCCTCCATTGATCATGTGGGTTGAGGCCACATGTCACACCCCAACCGATGGCAGAAACATCGGGGCGTGGCACTGGGCGAAACATGTCCAGAAGTTTCCATAACAACTATATTCACCAAATATTTAAAAGCAACATGTCCCATCCCATGTCATATAAGATAAAACAATTATTACAGAAAAGATCTAGGCAAATTGTTCTGTTTCGACAACTCAGGTTTCATTAGTACAGACAACTATTTGTTGGTTCCTAGGACTCTTTCCTAGCCTTGATTTCCAAGCGAATAGGCATCTTAAGCACCTGTCACATACGTTAAAATAAAAGTCAATACACATAATGTATAGGTGAGCATACAAGCTTGATAATAGCATATAGAGTTCGAAATAGTTTACGCATAACCAACACGTACACTGAGTAAAACAAAGCATGTTAGTTATCGACATGAACCTATCGATACCAATGACTGCGGGTTGACTGCCCAAGGCAGTTCGTAATACATGATCACCACTGTAATCCATGCAAATAATTGTCCTTAACAACCCCCGAGTGAACGGGTGCTGAGTCCAAACTATAGTACTATCGTTGGTAAGGTAGGTAGACAACATTCCATGTGTAAACATAACAAACAAGCATTCATTAAGTCACGTATATCATGCGGTAACAGTTAGAGTTTAATGTATTGCGTAGTGTGTTCGATTCTGATTTTGTATAAGTAACGTATGTAACACCCAAAAGTGCGAAAGCAAAAACGGATCGAGTATACTCACAGCGGTTGATGGATTGAAGGGAGCGCTAGAGAGTAGGGTTAGCCTGAACAGTTTGATAGTATAAAAATAAGTGACGCGTTAAACGAAACAAGTGTTGGTGGCTCGAACAGCTGGTCGATCGGATGGTAGTCCGATCGGACAGCTGATCGTGCGAGTGACAGTCCGTTCGGACGGCTGTCCGGTCGGATGGCCGTTCGAGTGGATTGTTTCTTTCTTTTGTTGTAGCATTTAAAAAACATTGAAGTATCTCTACCTTTCAGGTCGGTCAATCGGATGGTCGTTCGATCGCCGGCAACCCGATTGGTTGGGCACTTCAGTGAGAACAAGTTCACAGCAGGGTGTCACTCGGTCGGACAATGGTTCGATCGGGTGGCGTTCCTAGTGTATTAAACATGTTGAAAATTGTTTAAGTGTTGAAGTTTAATTGTCACATGTTCGAGCGGTTAACCCGATCGGATGGTAGTTCGATCGGACAACAACTCGTTCAACGATCAGACTTCAAATGTTGGTGAATAGTTTAAGTGTGGGACCCAAGGTGCAAGTCGTTCGGTTTGGCCAGTCGATCGGATTGGCTGTTCGATCGGACAGCAGTCTGATCAGACGGCACTCCGTCCGGGTCAACCTGTTCGTCTTACACTTGGTTGTTTGATTGTTTGTCGTTTTATCGAGACATTTTGATAACGTGCTAACCAACAGAACCCCATCCTTAGCTTTAGTGACCCGACTGAATAGGAACCACCCAAGTTCAGTCAGTCCACCGGCTCAATATGATTGTTCTTGGTTAACTCGGAATCGATAATCTCGTGGATAGAATACGGATCTTGATCTTGTTATGCATGATGTAATCGGATAGTAACTTATGCGAAACCTAGTAATCGGCTAAGGGTCTTAATAAATCGGTTGTGTATTAGAGATTCATGTGATCAGATGCTTAACCTTGAATGTTGTTATGATGATCTGAGTTTGGATGCACGATAGTACACTGATAGAGTTCGATGATAGGGGTATTATGTAAATCCGCTGGTTATACGTTTAAACTAGGATTCATGCTAGACGTTGGCTCCATGATGATTGTGTTATGAGATTTCTATGTGCACATTGATTTCCATATGATTTCTGATATTGGTGACGGCTGTTCCAATGATTAGGGTTTTCTGCAAATTGTAACTGATTCTTGACGTAACTGACTTGTTCACGAAACGGGTACACGGCGAAACGGGAGGTGTTTCGCTGAAGAGTAATCGACGAAACTGATTGTGTTTCGCGAAGGGTAATCGTCGAAGAGGGCTCACGGCGAAACAAAGGGTGTTTCGCCGATTTGGATAATCTGCACAGTAACTATTTCTGTTAGAACTTAACTGAGTTAACTAACTGCTGTTAAATACTATGCATAACTTGTACGATGTTGCTTTGTGATGTGTACTACTTAGTGAACATTGATTGTGCTTATACGTGAACCACATGAATATGAACTGATTATGTATACGTGCGTACCTTAGGACGTGGTTGATTAACTGTGAGCACATACTTAGCATACCGAGCAAACCAAGGTGAGTTCACACTCTTACCAAGGCATGGGATTCCCGGGGTTGGGAATGGGATTGGATGACTTACTCGTACTTACCTAGTAATGGAACTTAGTGATAATGTCCTCGGGAGAGGAGGGTTATGGATAGATACTGCTAGACTAGTGATACATACTCTTCCCTTCGCACACACGCCGGGATTGGCTGCGATAATAGAACTGATCTTCGCATACATGCCTGGAATGGCCGCGAACTGTACACTAAACTTCGCACACATGCCGGGAGGGTTGTGATACAAATATACCTAGTCTAGAATACTTGGGAAACTTCCCCTAATCTTCGCATTCATGCCTAGAGAGCCGCGATATGAACTAACACGACACATGGCATAATGAACAACATAAGTCTTACTATACTACAATAATTACTGAACTGCAAACTGTGAACTCGCTCAACTAGTTGTTGACTCTTTGTTACATGCCTTGCAGGACCTTAGGTACTATGGAGCTTGCACGAGAGGCGCGGTCGTTGTGGGCACGGATTGTGAACGTTTGATAAACACTTTATGACATTTCATACTTTACTTATGTTGGGTTTTATTTATACGCTTCCGCTAAACAGTGATAATATACTTATGTTTTGAACACCTTTCATATTGGTTGGTTTGAATGACATTTTCGGTTACTTGTTAATTACATGTTTACTATTATTGGTGGCTTGATCCTGGTCAGTCACGCCTCCGAGCGGTGATACTCCGCGTGTGGATTTTGGGGGTGTGACAGATTGGTATCAGAGCCATTGGTTATAGAGAACTAGGTTTTAATATGGGGAAAACGTTTTTATTAAAACCAGACTATAACCAGTACAGTGCTCAACGATCCACAACGACGCTTCGCTCTGCGTGCAAGACTCAACATTCTAGGTAATATGGTTTATGATTGTTACCTGCTTGCTAGATTATATAGAACCTTGCTCAGAGTATGCTTTGGTTAACGTGACAACTATTGCTTGAGAATGCTTATGTGCTTACACTCTTCTGTCATCGCATTATTCGCGAACTTTTCTCACTAAATGTTGCCTTTGATATGAAGATCAATGGCTGGACGTATTAACCTGACTCAAGCCCAGTTGGCGGCCCTTATCAACGAACAAGTAGCTGCGGCACTTGCAGTTGCACAAGCAGGTAGTATACCCTGTGGATGTGAATCGCACTAGGATCTTTAGATTCTACATTCCTAAACCATCTCTTTTGTTTAACCTTGTCCTATTCTTACACAATAGGTCAACCCGCTCAACAACCTGTCTGCACATTCAAGAACTTCATGGATTGTCGCCCAGGCATGTTCAGTGGCACGGAAAGAGCAGTGGGACTCCTCCATTGGTTCGAAAAGCTCGAGTCGTTGTTTGAAATGTGTGAATGCCCTGAGGCTCGCAGGGTCAAGTACGCCACTGGTACTTTGGAGGGAATCGCGCTAGCCTGGTGGAATGCGCAAGTTCAGCTTTTGGGGTTGGCAGCTGCTAACGCCACCCCTTGGAACGATTTCAAGGAACTGATCATGAGGGAATACTGCTCACGTGACGACATCCACAAGTTAGAAGTGGAGTTTTTCAATCTGAAGATGACGGGGTCAGAAATCGAGGCATATACTAAACGGTCAAATGAGCTGGCCGTCCTGTGTCCAACTATGGTGGACCCTCCCGTCAGGCGTATAGAGTTGTATCTCAAGGGGCTGGCACCAGAAATCCAGAGCCACGTGACATCGGCTAACCTCGATAACATCCAGGACATCCAACGTCTTGCTCATCGCCTCCCCGATCAAGCAGTAGAACAAGACAGGCTGCCTAAACGCATCAGTGCTACCGCTATTGCTACCACTACTCCCAGTGACAACAAGCGGAAATGGGATGGGGATTCCAGCAAGGGATCAGTTTCTGTTCAGTCTCAAGCACAGCAGCGCAAGGGCCACTGTCAGGGGCAGGGTGGATATCGGGGAATTCACCCACTGTGTAACAGGTGCAACAGACATCACAGTGGTCAGTGTCGCAAGGGCCACTGTCAGAGATGTCTCAAGATAGGGCATGAAGCTAAAGATTGCAGGAGCTCAAGGCCAGCAAATCAGAACCAGCAACAACAACCACCAGTTCCTCAAAACCAGCAGCAGCAGCAACAGTGAGGCAACAGGGGATGCTTTCAGTGTGGTGCTGAAGGCCATTTCAAGCGGGATTGCCCTCAACTGAACCAGAATCGCAACAACAATAACAATCAGGGCAGTGGTAACAACGGGGGGAACAATAATGGCAATGAAGCTAGGGGTCGCGCATTTGTGTTGGGTCAGGGTGACGCAAGAAACGATCCTAACGTAGTCATGGGTAAGTTTCTTCTCGACGACTTTTACGTTACTGTTTTGTTTTATTCGGGTGCGGATACCAGTTATGTGTCTTTAAAAGTTAGTCAAATGTTAAAACGTACACCAACACCCCTAAACACCAAACATGTCGTAGAGTTAGCAAATGGAAAAAGTGTAGAAGCCTCACATGTAGTCAAGGGTTGTAACATCGTCTTAGCCGGTCAGACTTTTTCGATTGATCTCATTCCCATAGTTTTGGGTAGTTTTGACATCATTATTGGGATGGATTGGTTATCCCAACAGCAGGCAGAGATCTTATGCAGGGAAAAGATAGTTCGTATTCCTCGTTCTGGCAAAGAACCTCTCGAAGTACAAGGCGACAAGAGTGGTGCCGTGGTTGGTATCATCTCCTTCTTGAAGGCTCAGAAATGTTTACGAAAGGGGCACACCGCCATTCTGGCACTTGTTACTGATGCATCGGCAAAGGAAAGGAAATTGGAAGATATTCCAGTGGTACGCGACTACCCTCAAGTGTTTCCTGAAGATTTACCTGGTCTACCGCCTCATCGCCAGGTCGAGTTTCAAATCGAGCTAGCACCAGGAGCAGCACCAATAGCTCGCGCACCGTATCGATTAGCTCCAACTGAATTGGAAGAACTGTCAAAGCAACTACAAGAGCTCTTGGATAAGGGTTTTATCCGCCCTAGCTCTTCGCTCTGGGGAGCTCCAGTGTTATTCGTGAAAAAGAAGGACGATACCTTCAGGATGTGCATAGATTACCGTGAACTGAACAAGGTGACAGTGAAGAACCGCTATCCTCTTCCACATATTGACGACTTATTCGACCAGTTACAAGGGTCGAGCTACTACTCCAAGATAGACCTGAGGTCAGGTTACCATCAGTTGAGAGTCCCGGATGAGGACGTCTCTAAGACGGCATTCAGAACTCGCTTCGGCCACTACGAGTTCCTGGTCATGCCTTTTGGGCTAACGAACGCACCGGCAGTCTTTATGGACCTTATGAACAGGGTGTGCAAACCCTATCTAGACAAGTTCGTCATCATTTTCATCAACGACATTCTGATCTACTCCAAGAGTCAGGAGGAACACGAACAACATCTACGACTAATCTTGGAACTTCTTCGAAAGGAACAGTTGTACGCCAAGTTTTCAAAATGTGACTTCTGGCTTCGTGAAGTCCACTTTCTAGGCCATGTGGTAAACAAGGATGGGATTCATGTTGATCCATCCAAGGTAGATTCGATCAGAAACTGGCCTGCACCGCGTACACCAACGGAAATACGCCAATTCTTGGGTTTGGCGGGTTATTACAGACGGTTCATCAAAGATTTCTCAAAGATTGCACAGCCGCTTACACTACTAACACAGAAAGGTGTCACTTATCAATGGAGTAATACACAGGAAGCTGCTTTTCAGCACTTAAAGGATAGGCTCTGCAACGCACCTATCCTCTCATTGCCAGAGGGCACGGACGATTTTGTGGTCTATTGTGACGCATCGATACAGGGGCTTGGTTGTGTATTGATGCAGCGGGATAAAGTCATTGCCTACGCTTCGCGCCAACTTAAGGTTCATGAACGGAACTACACGATGCACGATTTAGAGCTGGGAGCTGTTGTTTTCGCGCTTAAGATATGGCGACACTACCTATACGGTACCAAGTGCACTATTTACACCGATCATAGGAGTCTCGAGCATATCTTCAAGCAGAAGGAATTGAACATGCGGCAACGTCGGTGGGTTGAATTACTGAACGACTACGAATGTGCCATCAAGTACCATCCAAGCCAAGCCAATGTCGTGGCTGACGCCCTTAGTCGGAAAGATACTACACCTAGGCATGTACGAGCATTGCAGCTTACTATTCAGTCTAGTCTTCTTGCTTAGATACGAGATGCTCAGGTAGAAGCATTGAAACCAGTAAATGTCAAGGCTGAAGCCTTACGCGGTTCAAGGCAGCGATTAGAACAGAGGGAGGACGGCGCCTACTATGTAACGGGGCGTATTTGGGTCCCACGTTATGGCGGTTTACGAGAACTTGTAATGGATGAAGCTCATAAGTCCCGCTACTCGGTACATCCAGGTTCGGATAAAATGTACCACGATCTTAGGACTACGTACTGGTGGCCTAGCATGAAGGCCCACATAGCAACTTACGTCGGCAAGTGTTTGACCTGCGCGAGAGTCAAGACGGAATACCAGAAACCATCAGGCCTACTTCAGCAACCAAAGATACCACAATGGAAATGGGAGGAAATTTCCATGGATTTTGTTACTGGCCTGCCTAGATCCCAGCGTGGGAACGATACTATTTGGGTGATCGTGGATCGACTCACAAAGTCTGCACACTTCTTGGCAATCAAAGAAATGGATAAGTACTCCACATTAGCAGACATCTACTTGGAAGAAGTGGTCTCGAGGCACGGGGTGCCCATCTCTATCATTTCGGATTGTGATGCACGATTCACATCAGAACTATGGCAAGCAACGCACAAAGCTTTTGGCTCGCGACTAGACATGAGCACAGCATATCACCCTCAGACGAATGGGCAGTCGGAGCGCACGATTCAAACTCTAGAAGACATGCTCCGGGCATGTGTTATTGATTTCGGCAACAGCTGGGAAAAGCATCTCCCTTTGGTGGAATTCTCATACAATAACAGTTATCACACCAGCATTCAAGCCGCTCCATTCGAGGCATTGTACGGACGTAAATGCCGGTCACCTCTTTTTTGGGCAGAGGTGGGTGATAGTCAAAGCACAGGTCCAGAACTTGTAGTTGATGCTACGGAAAGAATTGCTCAGATACGACAACGTATGGCGGCAGCTCGCGACTGTCAGAAAAGTTACGCTGATAAGCGTAGGAAACCTTTGGAATTTCAGGTCGGGGACCGAGTTTTACTTAAAGTCTCGCCCTGGAAGGGTGTGGTTCGTTTTGGCAAACGAGGCAAACTCAATCCGCGGTATGTCGGACCATTCGAAATCACAGAAGGAATAGGCAAAGTGGCCTACAGATTGAACCTACCAGCAGAACTCAGGGCAGTTCACAATGTCTTTCACGTGTTAAATCTGAAGAAGTGCCTGTCAGATGAGACCCTCATAGTTCCTTTGAAGGAACTCACTATCGACGAGCGGTTGCAGTTCGTCGAGGAACCTGTTAAAATCACGGACCGGGATGTTAAGGTCCTCAAGAACACTAGTATAACTCTTGTTCGAGTTTGTTGGAACTCCCGTCGTGGCCCAGAGTACACCTGGGAACGAGAAGACCAAATGGAACTCAAATATCCCCAGTTATTCGGAAACCGTGCAACCACTACTGAGGCCGAAGCTACTACAGAATTTCGGGATGAAATTCCAACTCAACGGGGGGATGATGTGACACCCCAGGAAAACCAGTGAACGATACAACTTACCTAGCTTCCTTAGTAACCGCATGCTAAATTTCGGGACGAAATTTCTTTCAAGTTGGGGATAATGTGACAACTCGAGTTTCCGACTTTCACTTTCGCATTAAATGCACGTTGACTTTGACTGTTTAGTTGTTTGACTTGTAATGTACACGTTGTGCTATAATGAAACGCATTGTTTTTGCATGTATGTGATTGGTATTATAACATGAGACTTATTAGAAAAGCATTAACTGTTTAACACATGAAAGGACCCCGACCAAACAAGTGTTTCGCCATGGCCAACCCAACGAAACAGGAAATCTGTTTCGTCATCATCATCTTGACGAAACAAGTGTTTCGCCGAGCCCAGTTTCGCCATAAAGCCCAGTTCGGGCCCAGAACACTTTTGCACGTATAAGCTATACGGAACCGCATCATTCGTCACACTTTAGCAAAAACAGAAACCCTAAAACTCTCTAGCCTTGTGTGCAACGGCAACCCTCTCCTCTTTCGAAGCCGGGTCCTTATTGCTGGATCATCCTTAGTTCGGTTAGTAAATTACACGTTTGGTTTGATTCCGATTCTGAATATATGTGTACGATGTTTTTGATCTTGTTATGCATGATGTAATCGGATACGTAACTTATGCGAAACCTAGTAATAGGCTAAGGGTCTTAATAAATCGGTTGTGTATTAGAGATTTATGTGATCAGATGCTTAACCTTGAATGTTGTTATGATGATCTGAGTTTGGATGCACGATAGTACACTGATAGAGTTCGATGATAGGGGTATTATGTAAATCCGCTGGTTATACGTTTAAACTAGGATTCATGCTAGACGTTGGCTCCATGATGATTGTGTTATGAGATTTCTATGTGCACATTGATTTCCATATGATTTCTGATATTGGTGACGGCTGTTCCAGTGATTAGGGTTTTCTGCAAATTGTAACTGATTCTTGACGTAACTGACTTGTTCACGAAACGGGTACACGGCGAAACGGGAGGGTGTTTCGCCGAAGAGTAATCGACGAAACTGATTGTGTTTCACCAAGGGTAACCGACGAAACAGCAACGTGTTTCGCCAAGGATATGAACGACGAAAGGGATGGGTTTCGTCGAAGAGGGCTCACGGCGAAACAAAGGTTGTTTCGCCGATTTGGATAATCTGCACAGTAACTATTTCTGTTAGAACTTAACTGAGTTAACTAACTGCTGTTAAATACTATGCATAACTTGTACGATGTTGCTTTGTGATGTGTACTACTTAGTGAACATTGATTGTGCTTATACGTGAACCACATGAACATGAACTGATTATGTATACGTGCGTACCTTAGGACGTGATTGATTAACTGTGAGCACATACTTAGCATACCGAGCAAACCAAGGTGAGTTCACACTCTTACCAAGGCATGGGATTCCCGGGGTTGGGAATGGGATTGGATGACTTATTCGTACTTACCTAGTAATGGAACTTAGTGATAATGTCCTCGTGAGAGGAGGGTTATGGATAGATACTGCTAGACTAGTGATACATACTCTTCCCTTCGCACACACGCTGGGATTGGCTACGATAATAGAACTGATCTTCGCATACATGCCTGGAATGGCCGCGAACTGTACACTAAACTTCGCACACATGCCGGGAGGGTTGCGATACAAATATACCTAGTCTAGAATACTTGCGAAACTTCCCCTAATCTTCGCATTCATGCCTAGAGGGCCGCGATATGAACTAACACGACACATGGCATAATGAACAACATAAGTCTTACTATACTACAATAATTACTGAACTGCAAACTGTGAACTCACTCAACTAGTTGTTGACTCTCTGTTACATGCCTTGCAGGACCTTAGGTACTATGGAGCTTGCACGAGAGGCGCGGTCGTTATGGGCACGGATTGTGAACGTTTGATAAACACTTTATGACATTTCATACTTTACTTATGTTGGGTTTTATTTATACGCCTCCGCTAAACAGTGATAATATACTTATGTTTTGAACACCTTTCATATTGGTTGGTTTGAATGACATTTTCGGTTACTTGTTAATTACATGTTTACTATGATTGGTGGCTTGATCCTGGTCAGTCACGCCTCCGAGCGGTGATACTCCGCGTGTGGATTTTAGGGGTGTGACACATAGTACCGAGAGCCGCTTGAAACGTTTCCCACAGTCGCGAGGTAAACCGAGCATGTCACGGTCAGAGATGATGTCGCAAGGCGTCCCATGATTACAAATGATCTCGTTGGTGTAGATTCGGGATAATCGTTCTACCTTGTAGTCTTCTCGTATTGGCAAAAAGTGAGCTGATTTGGTCAAACAGTCAATAACAACCCAGATACTGTCGTGACCTGATGACGTGTGCGGAAGCTTTGTTATGAAGTCCATAGTTATACTCTCCCACTTTCACATTGGGATTGGGGGTTGTTCGAGTAAGCCAGAGGGCCTTTGATGTTCAGCCTTGACCCTTGCACAAGTCAGGCACTTTCCAACGTAGAGGGCGATATCCCTTTTCATGCTCGGCCACAAATACCTGTAGCGAAGATCCTGATACATTTTATCGGCACCGGGATGAATAGAATACCGGGATTTATGGGCTTCGTCCATCAAAATCTGTCGCAAAGTGGTCCGTTTAGGGATCCAAATTCGATCCAGGAAGTGGAATATCCCATTTGACTTAGTCACAAGCTGAGCTCCATCGTGACAAATTCTCTCCTTCTTTAGAGTACGTTCATTAAAACAGGCATGCTGAGCTTCGCGGATGAGGGTTTCGAGATCGTGTTGGGCTTGGGTATTACGAATGCTGAGCAAATAACTCCGTCTGCTGAGAGCGTCGACAACGACATTTGCTTTGCCTGGGTGATAACGAATCTCACAGTCGTAATCGTTGAGAAGTTCTACCCATCGGCGTTGATGGATATTAAGTTCTTTCTGATCAAAGATATGTTGTAGGCTCCTATGATCGGTGAAGATCATACACTTGGTACCATACAGGTAGTGTCGCCAAATCTTTAATGTAAAATCAACCGCGCCTAGCTCGAGGTAATGGGTTGTATAGTTCTTCTCATGGATTTTGAGCTGTCGAGACGCGTAAGCTATAACCTTGTCCCGTTGCATAAGAACACAACCAAGACCAAGGTTGGAAGCATCACAGTAGACAATGAAACCGTTGTTTCCGTCGGGCAATGTGAGAACGGGAGCATTGCAAAGCATGTGCTTGAGGGTTTGGAAAGCAGACTCTTGTTCGGTTCCCCAAACAAAAGGTTTGTCTTTATGCGTGAGGGCGGTAAGCGGCACAGCGATCTTTGAGAAACCTTCGATAAATCGCCGATAATAGCCCGCTAGTCCGAGAAAAGAACGGACCTCAGACGGGTTCTTAGGTGTAATCCAACTCTTAACTTCTTCAATCTTCGTAGGATCAACGTGAATACCTTGACTATTTACAATGTGACCCAGAAACTAAACCTCCTCTAGCCAGAATTCACACTTGGAGAACTTGGCATAGAGTCGATTCCCCTGGAGTAGTTTGAGAACCAAACGTAGATGTTGCGCGTGTTCGGCTTTCGACTAGGAATAGATCAAGACATCATCGATGAATATGATGACAAAACGGTCGAGATAAGGTTTACACATGCGATTCATCAGATCCATGAAAACCGCGGGTGCGTTGGTTAAACCAAAAGGCATAACAACGAACTCATAGTGGCCGTAACGAGTGTGAAAGGTGGTTTTGTGTATATCCTCCTCTTGAATGCGTAGCTGGTGGTAGCCTAAGCGTAGATCGATCTTCGAGAAACACGTAGCACCTTGTAGCTGATCAAACAAATCATCAATGCAAGGCAGGGGATAGCGGTTCTTGATGGTTAGCTTATTCAATTCCCGATAGTCGATGCACATCCGAAACGACCCATCCTTCTTTTTGACGAAGAGGTCTGGCGCGCCCCAAGGAGAGGTGCTTCGGCGAATGAAGCCTTTTTCAAGTAATTCCTGAAGCTGACTCAAGAGTTCACGCATTTCGGACGGTGCGAGTCGGTAAGGAGCTTTGGCAACAGGGTTGGCTCCGGGAATGAGGTCGATATGGAAGTCGATATCTCAACTTGGCGAAAGTCCAAGAAGATCATCAGGGTACACCTGAGGAAATTCACGGACCACAGGAACGTCTTTCACTTTTGTCTTTCCTTTCTTTTCCTTCTCCGCTACTACAATGTTGGCCAAGAAAGCTCTGTATTCCTTGCGGAGATACTTGCTAGCTTGGACACATGACATGAGTTTGAGACCATTCGAAGCAGTTTCGCCATAGACACACAATAAATCACCATTCGCGAGCGAGAATCGAATCATCTTATCGAAGCACACAACTTCAGCATGGTTTTCGCGAAGAAAGTCCATGCCTACTATGACGTCAAAACTTCCGAGTTGCATTGGGATAAGGTCGATTGGGAAGATGTGATTGTTGAGCTCAAGAGTATAATCACGAAGAACAGAATTAACGGCGACAGTTCTTCCGGTAGCGACTTCTACATCGAACGTCGAGGGGAGATGAGAGCGCTTACGACTAAGGAGCTTCTCGAATTCAAACGACACAAAGCAATTATCGGCTCCAGTATCAAACAAACACGAAGCATAAATACCATTCACAAGGAACGTACCATTGACCACGTTGTTGTCAACCTGGGCTTGGCGCACATTGATATTGAAAGTTTTGGCGCATGTGGCTTGTTGTTACTGTTGCGGCTGTTGCTGCTGATGAGGTTGCTGATGCTGGGGCTCTTGTTTCACAACCCTGTTCGGGCACATGTTCGTAAAGTGGTTGGGATCACCACATGCGCAGCAGACTCTTGCGTTGATCGCGGGTGCCTGAGCCGCGTGTTGGCCTTGCGAGGCTGGGAGCAGAGCTTGATGAGCAGGAGCAGGAGCTGCGGCGTTGCGGGGACCAGTACGGCAGTTAACAGTGAAGTGGCCGTACATATTGCAGTGAGCGAAGAAACGACAGGCAAGACCCACCGGGTGATGATAAGAGCATGTTGGACAAGCAGGGTGGGGGCCTGTGTATGCACGCTTTGCGGGTGGTGCATAAGTAACTGGTGCTGGACGGTGGTGAGATTGCTGCTGAGCCGGCACGGCTTGAAGTGGAGCAGCAGTGGTAGTGGCAGCACAGTTCTTGTTGCTGGAGCTGCTGCTGTTGTTCTTCTTCTTTCGGCGTGACGACCTTGACGATTGAGCGACAGCGATTTCGGAGGCTGGTGCGGGGGTGACTTGGTGCAGACTCTTTGAAGCTTTATCCCAAAAACCAGCTTTTACCCGCTTGTTGTTGATCTCGGCAGCAAGCAGATAAGTCTCTTCGATTGTTGCTGTCTTTGCAGCATGCACAAAATCTGCCACACAGTCGGGTTGAGCTCGGATGTACTTCTTGATTGCCATATCATACGTCTTCACTTGATCGGGACAGATGATGCTGAGCTGCTTAAAGCGAGCAGTCAGGGCAGAGTTGTCACCTTCCTTCTGCTTAATATTCCAGAACTCGTCCTCCAGCTTTTGGCATTCATGGGGAGGGCAGAATTCGTCCATCATGATGGCTTTCAACTCTTCCCTGGTCAGCTTATAAGCTGCATCATTCCCGCATTTGTTTCTCTCGGCCGTCCACCAGTCTGATGCGCGGGACTGGAAGACGCCGGTAGCGTTTAGGGTAGTGATTGCACTTCGGAATCTAAGGCATCAATACGTTAAGTTGCAAACCGCTCTGGCGCAGAGTGACTTCGACGGAATCAAACCATTGAAACATAGCCGTTGGGCCATCTTCTCCAGTGAATTCCTTCGGACCGCAAGCCTTGAACTGCTTGTAGCTGAAAGCAGTCTTGGTAGCAACTTTAGGAGCTTCGGTTCTAGACTCCTCAGACGATTTGCTAACATTCTCGTAAATTTCACTCACGATTTGGGGAACTACCTTGGCCACTTGTTTAGCGAGGATGGCAGCAAGGCGTTTGTCCCTCTGTTCTTGGCGAGTGAGTCGTGGGTGACGAGGTCCAGATGATGGTCCAGTTGACATTTTCTACAACAGACATCGTCATAGGTCTCAGACACGTCATAATCGAATCTCACCTCACACGTTTAATACTTACTAAAGCTCAGGAACACGTATAGTCACATAAGCATATAGGCACGAAATCACAGATTCACATAGAGACACATAAGCACATAACCACATAAGCACATAAGCACGTAGGACACAGAAGCACAGAAGCACATTCGCATGTAATCACAAGATGCAGTCAGAATACAGAAACCTATCATTCAAAGTTCGCGGGCGTTCGAATATAGCGATCGCGTTTAGCATAGCGATTAGTATAGTATAAGCGTATAACATAGCATGAGGTCGTCCATAATTTAGCGATTTTTCAGCGGGATGTAGCGAGTGTTGTGAGATCAGCGGAAATAAGAGGTGTTAAATCGAAACCAGAGTGATATCTCAAAATGCTAACAAATAAGCATAAAACCATATAAACACATAAACTTCACATAAAATCGACGAGTATCAGAGTCGGCAGTTGTGAGCTCAGAATCGAAACACATAAAAATCAAAAAAATAGATTGTCTGCGGCTATTAGACATTGACTATCCAAAGTGATTCGACTATTCTCAAAGACTTGTTGTTCACATTTTGACTTTCAGGATCGGGCCTCTGCCTCGAGTCTTGGGCATCTGGCACACATCCCTCTAGTCATACCGTGGCTTCAGGTCGTTGGAGTCCGTCGAGACTTTGGTGAGAGTTTTGGAAAACCAAGTAAAAGCCAGAACAAGTCGTCAATGTTAGGGTTTCACCCCTGACTTAACAACTTCTTTCCTATTTTAATAAAATAGAGACGAAAATTCGCGCTAAAGTATGGATTTCACTCCTGGTTCAACGTGAATTCTCGCGTTTTATAGATAAATACAGATCAAACCATCAATTCAATCGAGAGTTTGCGGTTTTCACACCTAATCTTGACTTAATCGCTTATTCACAATTGAAAATTTCGAGTGTAGTGATAGTGTAGCGTAGGCGAGAATAGCGAAGAATAGCAGTAAGCTCATACATAATCCTTACTGGTCATGCATGAGTCGTTTATTGGGTCCTAACTATAGACTAGGTCTCTAAGACATCGACTGGACTAGGTCGAGTCTTGCCTAATTCCCTATAGTTACGACTCTGATAGCAATATGTCACACCCCAACCGATGGCGGAAACATCGGGGCGTGGCACTGAGCAAAACAGATTGTTCAGAAGTTTCCATAACAACTATATTTACCAAATATTTAAAAGCAACATGTCCCATACCATGTCATATAAGATAAAACAATTATTACAGAAAAGATCTAGGCAAATTGTTCTGTTTAGACAACTCAGGTTTCATTAGTACAGACAACTATTTTTTGGTTCCTAGGACTCTTTCCTAGCCTTGATTTCCAAGCAAATAGGCATCTTAAGCACCTGTCACATACGTTAAAATAAAAGTCAATACACATAATGTATAGGTGAGCATACAAGTTTGATAATAGCATATAGAGTTCGAAATAGTTTACGCATAACCAGCACATACACTGAGTAAAACGAAGCATGTTAGTTATCGACATGAACCTATCGATACCAATGACTGCGGGTTGACTGCCCAAGGCAGTTCGTAATACATGATCACCACTGTAATCCATGCAAATAATTGTCTTTAACAACCCCCGAGTGAACGGGTGCTGAGTCCAAACTATAGTATTATCGTCGCTCAGCATTCCATGTGTAAACATAACAAACAAGCATTCATTAAGTAACGTATATCATGTGGTAACGGTTAGCGTTTAATGTATTGCGTAGTGTGTTCAATTGTGATTTTGTATAAGTAACGTACGTACCACCCAAAAGTGCGAAAGCAAAAACGGATCGAGTATACTCACAGCGGTTGATGGATTGAAGGGAGCGCTAGAGAGTAGGGTTAGCCTGAACAGTTTGATAGTATAAAGATAAGTGACGCGTAAAGCAAAACAAGTGTTGGTGGGTGGAACAGCTGGTCGATCGGATGGTAGTCCGATCGGACAGCTGATCGTCCGAGTGACAGTCCGTTCGGACGGCTGTCCGGTCGGATGGCCGTTCGAGTGGATTGTTTCTTTCTTTAGGAAGGATGTGTTTGTGTATGATGGCTTGACTTTTGAAGTTTTTGTTGTAGCATTTGAAAAACATTGAAGTATCTCTACCTTTCAGGTCGGTCGATCGGACGGTCGTTCGGTCGGCCGGCAACCCGATTGGTTGGGCACTTTAGTGAGAACAAGTTCACAGCAGGGTGTCACTCGGTCGGACAATAGTTCGATCGGGTGGCGTTCTTAGTGTATTGAACATGTTGAAAATTGTTTAAGTGTTGAAGTTTAATTGTCACATGTTCGAGTAGTTAACCCGATCGGATGGTAGTTCGATCGGACAACAACTTGTTCAACGATTAGACTTCAAATGTTGGTGAATAGTTTAAGTGTGGGGCCCAAGGTGCAAGTCGTTCAGTTTGGCCAGTCGATCGGATTGGCTGTTCAATCGGACAGCAGTCCGATCGGACGGCACTCCGTCCTAGTCGACCTGTTCGTCTTACACTTGGTTGTTTGATTGTTTGTCGTTTTATCGAGACGTTTTGATAACGTGCTAACCAACAGAACCCCATCCTTAGCTTTAGTGACCCGACTGAATAGGAACCACCCAAGTTCAGTCAGTCCACCGGCTCAAGATGATTGTTCTTGGTTAACCCGGAATCGATAATCTCGTGGATAGAATACGGATCTTGAGCCAACACAACCACGAGAATGAGTAGCAAGTCGGCACAAGATTCGATTCCATCGGTTTTGAGTGCATTGAGTGTAAAAGTGTTGAAAGAAAGTTTGAAAACCATCTTTCAATCCTTTTTATTGTGAATATGTTTAGATCTTTGAAAGATCTTTGTTAGTTTATGTGGAAATCGGTTAGATCTAAGTTGTTCTTGGTGGATTGAGGCCAAAACATGAAGTTCTTCAAGAACACATGATGACGTCATCCTAGAACACCTAGAATCTTGGTGATTTCACGGTTAAAAGTTAAGATGCAAAAGATAGAAAGGTGTATGAGTGTGTGTAGATCAAGGAGGTACAAGACTTAGGACAAGATCTTACCGGAATCGAGAGAAATTTGAAGAAAAGTGAGGAGAGCGAGCTGTTCGGACGTTAGTTGCCAAAAGTAGAAAGAATGATGGTGACAAGGGGTATTTATAGGGTTACCCAAAGAGGAAAGGGGCTGGTTGATCGGTTGGCAGGCCGGTCGACTGGCTGGTCGATCGAACTGCTGTTCGATCGGACAGCTGGTCGATCGGTCAGCTGCCTGATCGATCAGTCAATTGTTTTGATGAGTTTTGACATTTCGATTGCGATTGCGAGCGATGCGAATGCGATAGAGTTTCCTATTCATATTACTTTTATTCCCAACTACTCATATCTCGCACTGTCTTTTCTCCACCAATTATCATGCTATATCAACATACAAGCATCCTTATTTCGTATTCGTTTAGCATTTGTGATTCGATTACGATTGAGTTCGATTGCGTTTTGATTGATTACCACACGTAACATAATTAAACATGCACAAGTAACACATTAGGCACACACACACGTATAAGAATAACCAACATGCGTAATTCGAGTTGCGAGTGCGATGTTGATTAAAGTAGTTCGATTAGCGTTTAGTTGACTTTATCGCATTGTTACTTCCTATTGTTCACAGTCGTAAGGCGATTCATAGCGATAAGTATACATCGATTACTGCGATTCTTAACTATTACTCCACAAAATACAACTAAAGCGAAAAATAAAATAGACTAATCTATGTGTCAAAGAAGTCAAAACAGGAATTGAGCAAGGAGAGACAGATTGCAATTAGCGAACTTTTCTTCCTTTGACTTCATTCTTGACTTTGACTTTCGAAACACGGGGTGTTACACCACATATATGGTCCGTTTACCCGTGGAGGTGCCCTCGTTGTGGGGGTGATGCGCTTCGTTTGTTTTTGCGCAGCTGGCAACAGATGTTGCAACTTCCCCTCTTTCAGGGATCGCTCAATCTCCAGTCGGAGACTAATGCAGTTATTGGTTGTGTGGCCCGAGTCCTTGTGATACTCACAGTAAAGTGTGAGATCCTGGTTCTTTTTGGATTTCATAGGTTTGGCCGGTCGCAAAAATTGTGCGTCCGTGAGGAGGACGTCAGTTGGCGACTGATTGATCTCGGTCCAGTTACGGTCCCGAGATTCCTTCTTGGCTGCCCGGTGATCGCGTTAGGCGTTGATTGTTGCCCTTGTGTCGGGCTGGTGACTCCGTGGGACGTATGGTTTGGAATCGTTGCCACGATTCCATGTGTCCCGTTGCGCTTGTTATTGCGCTTGGAGTCTTGGCTGGAGGATTGGCCTTCTACTTGGGGCTGTGCCTTGATAGTGTGCGGTTTGAGGGACCGCTGGGTTTGGGCGTACGTCTTGACCGCGGCCATGACGTCGTCCCACCTTTCTGGCAACCCTCCTTGCCTGAGATGGTCATAACCATTTCATCGTCCTTGACGGCTCGAATGAAATGGTTGCGTGCCATTTGATCTGCTACTTCGTCGATCTCGAGGCACTCTTTATTGTAGCGGACGACAAACGACTCCAGAGTTTCGTTGTCTCCGCGCCAGATGTTCATGACTTCCATGGAATCTCGTTTGTGACGTCGTTGCTGGCTGAAGTGTGCAAGGAATCTTGCTTGCAGATCTTCAAATGAAGCCAGTGATCCCACTGGCAAAGAGTCGAACCAAGCCCTCGCCAAACCAGTGAGGGTCTGAGGGAGAAAATGACACCAAGTGGACTCGTCCCACTTGCCATTGCACCCTGCGCCGGAAAAAATGTCCATGTGGTCGTCAGGGTCGGACGAACCATTGTATTTCCCAATTGTTAGTGGGAATTTAGTTGTTGTGACATCGGCGTGGGCAATCTCTGGTGCAAACTTTGAGTTTTGGGCCGTGGATTTTGGTCTGTAGGCCTGGGTTTGGTTGCGCTTAGCAGCGCGGAGGTATGTAGTGCGGGGTTCCGTGGGAGGAACGTAATTGTGTCCTCCTGGTCGGCTGTTAGTTGTGTGGGATTCCCCACAATATGTATGGTCGTCCGGGTCAGTACGACCATACCCTTCGTTGTGGGATTGAGGTCCCAGACGGCTGTGGATGCCGGAGCCGCGATGGGCTGTAGACTGCCGCCTAGTTTCGCCATGAGGGCCTAAGCGGCTCTGTATAGGGCCTCTGCGGCGGGACCCATATGAGGAATCGTCCTCATCAAGCGTACGAACGTCGCAGTAAGAGGAACCGCGGTCCTCGTGCCTACTGCGAGAGGCTGGGTGTGTCGGGATCCCGCCAGGAATTTGCGCTTCAGCGCAAGCTTTATTGTATGTTGCGGCCAGCATAGTTTGTTGTTGGAAATACCAGGTATGAAGGTCCATGCCTGGAGGTATCACAGTAGCATACTGTGAAAAATCTGGTGCGGATGCGGGTGGAGTGCCCCCTGCTGCGGATGTGCCTATGTGGCCAGCGTTTTGTGCTGGGAGAGCAGTCCCCGCAGGCCCTGGGTTCGCGGGGTTTAGACTTCCCCGGTAGCATTATTTGGACGATCAGACATGATCTCAAGAAAGAAAGAGATGCGAAAAAAGTGCTAAGAGTAGCGGTGGGCGCCAATGATGAAACAGTGGTTAACCAAGAGAGGTTAATTCACTGGTCTCGTCAAGTAGGGTTAATCCCTTCTTTCCGAGGATCGGTGGCTGGACCGTCAACTGGGTTGTCTCCTGCACAAGGAAAACACACCGTGACTCGTAACAAGGAAGAAGAGGTGGGGGTGCTCCTTGTTACCACTCTCCGGCGTGAGAATCAGTAATTTGCTTGGGAAGCAAAGTGTGTGATTATAGTAGTAGTGAGAGAGTCGTGAAGAGATACCTCAAACCTAGTTTGGGATGGGTATTTATAGCCGAGGAGTGAAGGAGGGTGGTTGAGTTGACAAACTGACGACGCGCCGCCCATATGCAGGTGTGTCAGGCTTGTCGGCTGTGGAGGTGAAGCCACGTCCTACTGCGGTGTCAGTCTGTTGCTTACGTATGGGCTGACAGGCGACTGTCATTGGTGCCACTTGCACCGCAGTGTCAGTCCCACTTACCTCGTGGGCAGGATGCAGTGTCGCGCCGCATCGCTGCCTGTGGTAACCGCTGTTGTTTCCGCGTTCCCATTCTGGCGAAGACTGCGGCATGCGGTGCTAGGCCGCATCGCCGCTTATGGTGACTGTTGCTGTTGTCCAGATCCCTTGTCGTGACGAAAATGTTCATAGGATGCGGTGCTAGGCCGCATTGCTATGTATACACCCATTTTCATACACAAGGTAAGGAGATATTCATAGGATGCGACGTCTGTGTTCGCGCGTGCCCGCACGGACATAGATAAGTTCTTGCTGGTGGGGGTTTTTGATAAGGGTAATGGTCACTCGCGGTTATGCTGACACGAGATCTGGGACCATACCACTTCAGGTATAAACCTAGTTAAGTTGATAATAGATATTTGGAACGAATGCTCACACCAACTTCTCTTTTTAAACCTCTTAGATCTTGATTTTTACACGTCATTATGTATCACTATGAAATCATCATTGTGTATCACAATGAAATTTGAATTAAAAATCAATCGAATGAAGTATGCATTTTTTTAATGGATTTTTTTACATATTTCCCTCTACTAAGATGGTTTATTACATATTTCCTTAAATAAAAAAAAATAATTACATATTTCTCCTCCCCAATCTATATATATTACATATTTTCCATTTTCATTAAAATTATTCTTAGAATAACCAATTTACCCTTAATGAACTATTTAAATGAATATATACATATTTCTCCTTTCTAATATCATCAATCAGTTACATATTTCTTCAATTCATGTATTATTTCCCCAATTCTTCTACTTGTTTTTCTTGTCAAAGAGTACAAATAAAATCATAATACTCATAATAAAAAACAGAAACTTTCATTAAAATGCAATCCTTACTTGTTCATAATCAACTGCACTAAAAAAACATAAAATTTCATAAAATTTAAGCAGTACAAATACAATACCAAAAATTCAAAATCAATTGCTCATTATGCGGAAATAATATGGAATCAATCATCGAGATCTTATACACAACCATAAAATAAAAGATGAAAACCAATTCTCTATGAGTTTTAAAAAAATTGTGTCTTTTTCGACTAACGATTTCTTCTCTATTTTAGTTCACCATCCAAGACTACTCCCATGCTAAAGGTCCTGATGTTAGGGCTTTTGTGTGTGAATCGACTGGGGTAACAACAAAATCAGAAGAAACCGAGGCAATTTATCATTCTCCTGTAAAAAATGCCCAAAGTGTGAGAAGTGTATTATAACACTATATATAATACTATATAACACCATATAAACACCGTATAACAAATTGTAACACCATATAATACCATATAACGCTATATAACACTATATAACATTATATAACAAATATAACATTATATAACAAATATAACACTACAGGTTGTCTGATAACATGTCTCTGATAGATGTATAGTGTTATATATTGTTATATAATGTTATATAGTGTTACATAGCGTTATATTGTGTTATATGGTGTTACATAGTGTTATACGGTGTTTATATGGTGTTATATAGTATTATATAGTGTTATAATACACTTCTCACACTTTGGGCACTTTTTACAGGATGCTCTACCTATATATATATATATATATATATATATATATATATATATATATATATATATGTATAAATATATAGGGTAAGGATCCTGTAAAAAGTACTCAAGGTGTGAGAAGTGTATTATAACACTATATATAATACTATATAACACCATATAAAGACCGTATGATAATATGTAACACCATATAATACCATATAACACTGTGTAACACTATATAACATTATGTAACAAATATAACACTATAGTTTGTCTAATAGCATGTCTATGATAGATGTATAGTGTTATATTTGTTATATAATGTTATATAGTGTTACATAGTGTTATATGGTATTACATGGTGTTACATATTGTTATACAGTGTTTATATGGTGTTATATAGTATTATATATAGTGTTATAATACACTTCTCACACTTTAGGCCCTTTTTATACTATCCTTACCCTATATATGTATATATATAGGACAAAGATCCGTTAGGAACCACCCTTTATTGCGAGAACCGCGAGAACCAGTGTGAACACAACCAAAAATGCCTAAAAATAGCTAAAAAACTGTCACACCCCCAAAATCCACACGCGGAGTACCACCGCTTGGAGGCGTGACATGACCAGGATCAAGCCACCAATCATATTGAACAATGTAAGTAGTAAATGTAATTCAACCAAACAATATGAAAGGTGTTCAAACAAAAACATAGTAAGTGTTTAGCGGAAGCATAATTGTGAAAACCCAAACATAAGTAATAAGTTCAAAGTGTTATAATGTTTTGACATGCAATCCACTGTCCATGTCCCACAACGACCGCGCCTCCCAGTGCAAGCTCCATGAGTACCTAACGACCTGCAAGGCATGTAACAGAGAGTCAACAACAAAGTTGAGCGAGTTCACAGTTGGTTGTTTAGTTATAGTATTCGTTTCGTAAGCCATAAGTTCGTTTTGTAAACCGTGTATCATATTAATTCGTATCGCGGTCTACCAGACATGTTTGCGAAGATTAGTGGGGGTTTCCCATGTATCATAGACTAGTAGTATTTGTATTTGTATCGCGGTCTCCCAGACATGTTTGCGAAGATTAGTATTCATATCGCGGTCTCACAGACATATTTGCGAAGATTAGTGTTCGTATCGCGGCCTCCCAGGCATGTTTGCGAAGATTAGTGGGGGCTTCCCATGGGTTACTAGTCTAGTCGTATCTATAGGTGTCCTTTCCCTAACGAGGACAGTGGTACATGTTCCAGTAACAATGAAAGTACGAGTAAACATTCCATCCCATTCCCAACCCCGGGAATCTCATGCCTTGGTAAGAGTGTGAACTCACCTTGGTTTGCTCGGTATGCTAAACTATGTGCTCACAAGTAATCAGTCAAGTCCTATGGGATGCACGTATACATAATCAGTTTAAGTTCGTAACGATTCACATGCAATCTATGTCACAAAGTGTGTTTGGCGGTTAACATCATGCATCAGGTAAGCACTTAATCATTTCCATGCAATTCATGTTCCACATAAATGTCCTTCACAGTTTATACTAACATGGTTATTCTTTAACATACTTGACAAGGTTAACAAACTTAACAGGATTAACATATATATCACGAATAATAAGCAAACAGTGTTAGTTAACTAACAGCGTTAACAAACTAATAGAGTTATATACTTAACAGAGTTATCACTCTAACGAAGTTAACATATTAACTGAGTTATCACACTAACGGAGTTAACATACTAACTGAGTTATCACACTAACGGAGTTAACATACTAACTGAGTTATCACACTAACGGAGTTAACATACTAACTATTGTTACTTATAAACTTTGCGAGGAACTTTAGCACTTACAAGTTCACGAGGAACCTTAACCTTCCTCGCTAAAGAACCTTAACCTTCCTCATGAGGAACCTTAACCTTCCTCATGAGGAACCTTAACCTTCCTCACTGAAGGTTTCCCAGGTACATGATCATCCTCATCAGTTACAGAACACAGAACCCTAATCATATACCAGCAATTTCATCATCGATTGTTAACCCAGAAACATACTCTATCCTGATCAACACACGTAACAGCAAACATATAGCAGTATTATCATCGGATCATTACTAACATTTATTAATCAACCCTAATGTCCTACTGTTTCACACGTCGACTAAATCATCATCATCATGCTAAGATATATCGGTAAACATATTACAGTTGTCTATCCATTTAAATAAAATGACGTAATCATTATTATGTTCTTAACAACAATACAAGATCTTATTCAATATATATACGAACATGTATTCCACAATTCACAGAACTTTCCTCAATCAGATTCATGTATACGAATATGTATTGATCTACCCAGGAGTCATGTAACGATTAAACAATAGTTAAAACTAACCGAGATGTGGTTGCCGTTAGACACGAGGGACAAGCTTCGAGAGACTGAAACTTCGAATAGAATAGATAGGTTGCCGTCAAACAGAGAGAGGATTGAGCACTAGGGTTTTTTTTAATGTGATTATGAGAGTTATATGAGGATCATACACAAACCTGTGTATATTCGGAACAAGTGGGTCGAACCCACTCGAGTTCTATTTTATTTTTGATTTAGGCTCTAAAGATTTGAGCCAAGGAAAACAAATACAGGTTTTCAATAAATTAATTCTTGCACAAACAATAACTATCAATCATGATTCAAATAATTTAATATGACGTGCACGTGATTAAGCGTAACAACGCTAGTTAAACGATCATGGAATTAGGCATCGCTAACCTTAAAAGTTCGGATTGTCACATCATCCCCAACTTGAAAGAAATTTGGTCCCGAAATTTGGCACGTGGTTACTGAGGAAGCTAGTTGTGTTGTGTTGATTACTAGTTTTCCTGGGGTGTCACATCATCCCCCCGTTGATTTGGAATTTCGTCCCGAAATTCTGTAGTATCTTCAGCCTCAGTAGTGGTTGCATTGTTCTCGAACAACTGGGGATATTTGAGTTTCATTTGATCTTCTCGTTCCCAGGTGAACTCTGGGCCACAACGGGAGTTCCAACGAACTCGAACAAGAGGTATCCTGGTGTGCTTGAGGACCTTTACGTCTTGGTACGTGATTTCAACGGGTTCTTCGACGAATCGCAACTCTTCATCGATAGTGAGCTCCTTCAGAGGAACTATGAGGGTCTCATCTGACAGACATTTCTTCAGATTTGACACGTGAAAGACGTTGTGAACTCCACCAAGTTCTACTGGTAGGTTCAGTTTGTAGGCCACTCTGCCTATTTTCTCGATGATTTCGAATGGTCCGATGTAACGTGGATTGAGTTTACCCCTTTTGCCAAAACGAACCACACCCTTCCAGGGTGAGACTTTGAGTTGAACCCGGTCCCCGACCTAGAATTCTAATGGTTTCCTACACTTATCAGTATAGCTTTTCTGATGGTCGCAAGCTACCGCCATTCGTTGTCGTATCTGTTTAATCCGTTCAGTAGCATCAACTACAAGTTCTGGACCTATGATCTGACTATCGCCTACCTCTGTCCAACAGAGAGGTGATCGGCATTTACGACCGTATAATGCCTCGAATGGAGCGGCTTGAATGCTGGTGTGGTAACTGTTGTTATATGAAAACTCCACTAACGGGAGATGTTTTTCCCAGCTGTTGCCGAAATCGATTACACATGCACGTAGCATGTCTTCCAGAGTTTGAATAGTGCGCTCAGACTGCCCATCCATCTGAGGGTGGTAAGCTGTGCTTATGTCTAATCGTGAGCCAAAAGATTTGTGCATTGCTTGCCACAGTTCCGAAGTAAAACGTGCATCACGATCAGAGATAATAGAGGTTGGCACCCCGTGCCTCGAGACAACTTCCTTAAGGTAAACATCTGCTAAGGTGGAGAACTTATCCGTTTCCTTGATAGCCAAGAAGTGTGCAGACTTTGTGAGTCGATCCACGATCACCCAAATAGTATCATTCCCACATTGAGATCTAAGCAGGCCAGTAACAAAATCCATGGAAATTTCCTCCCATTTCCATTGTGGTATCTTTGGTTGCTGGAGTAGGCCTGATGGTTTCTGATATTCTGTCTTGACTCTCGCACAAGTCAAACATTTGCTGACGTAAGTTGCTATGTGGGCTTTCATGCTAGGCCACCAATACGTAGTTCTGAGATCGTGGTACTTTTTATTCAAACCTGGATGTACCGAGTAGCGAGACTTATGTGCTTCATCCATTACAAGCTCGCGTAAGTTGCCATAAAGTGGGACCCAGATGCGTCCTGTTACGTAGTAGGCGCCGTCTTCCGTTTGTTCTAACCGTTGCCTTGACCCTCATAGGGCTTCAGCCCTGACGTTTTCTGGTTTCATTGCTTCTACCTGAGCATCTCGTATCTGTGCCGGAAGACTAGACTGGATGGTAAGTTGTAATGCTCGTACGCGTCTAGGCGTAGTGTCCTTTCGACTGAGGGCGTCAGCCACAACATTGGCTTTGCCTGGATGGTACTTGATGGCACATTCGTAATCGTTCAAAAGTTCGACCCACCAATGTTGTCGCATGTTCAATTCCTTTTGCTTGAAGATATGCTCGAGACTCCTGTGATCGGTGTAGATGGTGCACTTGGTACCGTACAGGTAATGTCACCATATCTTAAGTGCGAAAACCACAGCTCCCACCTCTAAATCGTGTGTAGTATAATTCCGTTCGTGGATCTTAAGTTGGCGCGAAGCGTAGGAAATGACTTTATCCCGTTGCATCAATACGCAACCAAGTCCCTGTATTGATGCGTCACAATAAACCACGAAATCGTCTGTGCCCTCTGGCAATGAGAGAATGGGTGCACTGCAGAGTCTATCCTTTAAGTGCTGAAAAGCTGTTTCCTGTGTATTACCCCAACGATAAGTAACACCTTTGTGTGTCAGTAGTGTAAGCGGCTGTGTAATCTTTGAGAAGTCTTTGATGAACCTTCTGTAGTAACCTGCCAAACCCAAGAATTGGCGAATTTCTGTTGGTGTGCGAGGTGCAGGCCAGTTCTTGATCGAATCTACCTTGGATGGATCAACATGAATCCCATCATTGTTTACCACGTGGCCTAGAAAGTTGACTTCACGAAGCCAGAAGTCGCATTTTGAAAACTTGGCGTATAGCTGTTCTGATCGAAGGAGTTCCAAAATAAGTCGTAAATGCTGCTCGTGTTCCTCCTGACTCTTAGAGTAGATCAGAATGTCGTCGATGAAAACTATAACAAACTTGTCCAAGTACGGTTTGCACACTCTGTTCATAAGATCCATGAAGACTGCAGGTGCATTTGTTAACCCGAATGGCATAACTAGAAACTCGTAGTGGCCGTAGCGAGTTCTGAATGCTGTTTTGGAAACGTCCTCATCCCGGACTCTCCGTTGATGGTAGCCTGACCTCAGATCTATCTTTGAATAGTAGCTGGACCCTTGTAGCTGGTCGAATAAGTCATCAATACGTGGCAGAGGATAGCGATTCTTCACGGTCACCTTGTTTAGTTTGCGGTAATCTATGCACATACGGAAGGTACCGTCTTTCTTCTTTACAAACAACACTGGAGCTCCCCAAGGCGAAGAGCTAGGACGAATAAAACCTTTATCGAAAAGTTCTTGCAGTTGCTTGGACGGCTCTTCTAATTCGGTTGGGGCCAATCGATCCGGTGCACGAGCTATTGGGACTGCTCCTAGAGCTAGCTCGATCTGAAATTCGACCTGGCGATGAGGAGGTAGCCCAGGTAAATCTTCAGGAAACACTTGAGGAAAGTCACGTACTATTGGAATATCCTCTAATCTCTTCTCTTTCGTTGATGCGTCAGTAACAAGTGCCAAAATGGCAGTGTGGCCCTTTCGCAAACACTTCTGGGCCTTCAGGAAGGAGATGATGCCGACCACGACACCACTCTTGTCACCTTGAACTTCGAGAGGTTCCTTGCTAGAACGGGGAATACGAACAATCTTCTCCTTGCATAAGATCTCTGCTTGTTGTTGGGATAACCAATCCATTCCAATGACGATGTCGAAACTACCCAGAGCTATGGGAATGAGATCGATAGAGAAAGTCTGACCAGCGAGGATAAGATTACAACCCTGAATTATGTGTGTGGCTTCTAAACTTTTACCGTTAGCTAACTCTACGACATGTTTAGTGTTCAAAAGTGTTGGTGTGCGCTTGAGCATTTGACTAACTTTCAGAGACATATAACTGGTATCCGCACCCGAATCAAATAATACAGTAACATAAAAGTTGTCGAGAAGAAACTTACCCATCACTACATTAGGATCATTCCTAGCGTCACCCTGACCCAGCACAAATGCTCGACCCCTGGCGCCATTATTTCCATCATTGTTTCCTTCGTTGTTGTTCCCATTGCCCTGATTATTGTTGTTGTTATTCTGGTTCTGGTTTAACTGGGGGCAATCCCGCTTGAAGTGGCCTTCAGCACCACACTGAAAGCATCCCCTATTGCCTCGATGCTGTTGTTGCTGCTGGTTTCGTGGAGCTGGTGGTTGTTGTTGCTGATTCTGATTCGCAGGTCGTGAACTCCTGCAATCTTTAGCTTCATGACCCATCTTGAGACACCTCTGACAACGACCCTTGTTGCACTGGCCATTGTGGTGCCTGTTGCATGTGTTGCACTTTGGGAGATTTCCTCGATACCCACCCTGTCTTTGACTACCAGAAAATTGCTGACCAGGGCTCTGGTAGTTATCAGTCTTTCGCTACTGTGCCTGAGACTGAGCTATAGCTGAACCCTTGCTGGAATCCCCATCTCATTTCCGCTTGTTGTCACTGGGAGTAGCGGAAGTAGTAGCATTAGTAGCACTGATACGTTTGGGCAGCTTGTTCTGTTCCACTGCTTGATCTGTGAGGCGATGAGCAAGACGTGTGATATCCTGGATATTAGCAAGGTTGGCCGATGTCACAAGACTTTGAATTTCTGGTACCAGTCCTTTGAGATACAACTCAATGCGCCTGATAGGAGGGTCCACCATAGTTGGACACAAGATGGCCAGCTCGTTTGACCTTTTCGTATATGCCTCAATCTCTGACCCCGTCATTTTCAAATTAAAGAACTCCACTTATAACTTGTGGATGTCATCACGTGTGCAGTATTCCCGCTTGATTAGTTCCTTGAAATCATTCCAAGGGGTGGCGTTAGCAGCTGCCAACCCTAACATCTGAACTTGCGCATTCCACCAAGTCAGCGCAATGCCTTCGAGAGTACCAGTGGCGTACTTCACCCTGCGAGCCTCAGGGCATTCACACATCTCAAATACGGACTCGAGCTTTTCAAACCAGTGGAGGAGTCCAACTGCTCCTTCAGTGCCACTGAATGTGCTAGGACGACAGTCCATGAAAGTCTTGAAAGTGCAAGCAGGTGGCTGAGCGTGTTGACCTGTTGTGTATAAGAATCAGGACAAGGTTAAACACAAGAGTTGGTTTAGGAGTGTAGGATCTAAAGATCCTAGTGTGAGTAACGATTGCAGGGTATACCTCCTGCTTGTGCGGCTGCAAGTGCCGCAGCAACTTGTTCGTTAATCAGAGCCGTCAACTGGGCTTGAGCCATGTTAATGCGTCCAGCCATGATCTTTATATCAAAGGCAACATAAGTGAGAGAGGTTCGCGAAAAAATGCAATGACAGAAGAGAGTAAGTACACAAGTGTTCTCAAGCAATAGTTGTTATGTTTATCTAAGCATACCATGAGCAAAGTTCTATGTAATCTAGCAAGTAGGCAATGTAAACATGAACAGTATTACCTATAGTGTTGAGTCTTTCACGTGGAGCGAAGCGTCGTTGTGGATCGTTGAGCACTATACAGGTTATAGTCTGATTTTAATAAAAACTTTTTCCCCTTATTAAAACCAAGTTCACTATAACCTGGCTCTGATACCAATCTGTCACACCCCCAAAATCCAAAATCCACACGCGGAGTACCACCGCTTAGAGGCGTGACATGACCAGGATTAAGCCACCAATCATATTGAACAATGTAAGTAGTAAATGTAATTCAACCAAACAATATGAAAGGTGTTCAAACGAAAACATAGTAAGTGTTTAGCGGAAGCATAATTGTGAAAACCCAAACATAAGTAATAAGTTCAAAGTGTTATAATGTTTTAACATGGCATCCACTGTCCATGTCCCACAACGACCGCGCCTCCCAGTGCAAGCTCTATGAGTACCTAACGACCTGCAAGGCATGTAACAGAGAGTCAACAACAAAGTTGAGCAAGTTCACAGTTGGTTGTTTAGTTATAGTATTCGTTTCGTAAGTTATAAGTTCGTTTTGTAAACCGTGTATCGTATTAATTCGTATCGCGGTCTACCAGACATGTTTGCGAAGATTAGTGGGGGTTTCCCATGTATCCTAGACTAGTAGTATTTGTATTTGTATCGCGGTCTCCCAGACATGTTTGCGAAGATTAGTATTCGTATCGCGGTCTCACAGACATGTTTGCGAAGATTAGTGTTCGTATCGCGGCCTCCCAGGCATGTTTGCGAAGATTCGTGGGGGCTTCCCATGGGTTACTAGTCTAGTCGTATCTATAGGTGTCCTTTCCCTAACGAGGACAGTGGTACATGTTCCAGTAACAATGAAAGTACGAGTAAACATTCCATCCCATTCCCAACCTCGGGAATCCCATGCCTTGGTAAGAGTGTGAACTCACCTTGGTTTGCTCGGTATGCTAAACTATGTGCTCACAAGTAATCAGTCAAGTCCTATGGGATGCACGTATACATAATCAGTTTAAGTTCGTAACGATTCACATGCAATCTATGTCACAAAGTGTGTTTGGCAGTTAACATCATGCATCAGGTAAGCAGTTAATCATTTCCATGCAATTCATGTTCCACATAAATGTCCTTCACAGTTTATACTAACATGGTTATTCTTTAACATACTTGACAAGGTTAACAAACTTAACAGGATTAACATATATTTCAATAATAATAAGCTAACAGTGTTAGTTAACTAACAGCGTTAACAAACTAATAGAGTTATATACTTAACAGAGTTATCACTCTAACGGAGTTAACATATTAACTGAGTTATCACACTAACGGAGTTAACATACTAACTGAGTTATCACACTAACGGAGTTAACATACTAACTGAGTTATCACACTAACGGAGTTAACATACTAACTACTGTTACTTATAAACTTTACGAGGAACTTTAGCACTTACAGGTTCACGAGGAACCTTAACCTTCCTCGCTGAAGAACCTTAACCTTCCTCATGAGGAACCTTAACCTTCCTCACTGAAGGTTCCCCAGGTACATGATCATCCTCATCAGTTACAGAATGCAGAACCCTAATCATATACCAGCAATTTCATCATCGATTGTTAACCCAGAAACATACTCTATCCTGATCAACACACGTAATAGCAAACATATAGCAGTATTATCATCGGATCATTACTAACATTTATTAATCAACCCTAATGTCCTACTGTTTCACACGTCGACTAAATCATCATCATCATGCGAAGATATCGGTAAACATATTACATTTGACTATCCATTTAAATCAAATGACGTAATCATTATTATGTTCTTAACAACAATACAAGATCATATTCAATATATATACGAACATGTATTCCACAATTCACAGAACTTTCCTTAATCAGATTCATGTATACGAATATGTATTGATCTACCCAGGAGTCATGTAACGATTAAACAATACTGAAAACTAACCGAGATGTGGTTGCCGTTAGACACGAGGGACAAGCTTCGAGAGACTGAAACTCCGAATAGAATAGATAGGTTGCCATCAAACAGAGAGAGGATAGAGCACTAGGGTTTTGTTTTAATGTGATTATGAGAGTTATATGAGGATCATACACAAACCTGTGTATATTCGGAACAAGTGGGCCGAACCCACTTGAGTTCTATTTTATTTTTGATTTGGGCTCTAAAGATTTGAGCCAAGGAAAACAAATACATGTTTTCAATAGATTAATTATTGTAGAAACAATAACTATCAATCATGATTCAAATAATTTAATATGACGTGCACGAGATTAAGCGTAACAACGCTAGTTAAACGATCATGGAATTAGGCATCACTAACCTTAAAAGTTCGGATTGTCACATCATCCCCAACTTGAAAGAAATTTCGTCCCGAAATTTGGCACGTGGTTACTGAGGAAGCTAGTTTTTAACATAAAAAAATATTAAAAAAATTTAGATTTTTTTAGGTTTTTTGAGGGTTTAGTTTTTAGCATTTTAGCTTGGGAGGGGGGGGGGTTAGGTTTTTGGGGGAGGGGGTTAGGTTTTTTTTTAGGTTTTTTGGGGGTTTTAGTTTTTTTTTTTTTTTTTGGGGGGGGGGGGGGAGGGGTTAGGTCTTTTTGGGGGGTTTTAGGTTTGGGTGGGGGTTAGGTTTTTTTTTAGGTTTTTTTAGCTATTTTAGGTTGTGTTCACATTGGTTCTCGCGGTTCTCGCAATAAAGGTGGTTCTCGCATGAACCTTATCCTATATATATATATATAGGGTAAGGATCCTGTAAAAAGTGCCCAAAGTGTGAGAAGTTGAGAAGTGTATTATAACACTATATATAATACTATATAACACCATATAAACACCGTATAATACTATGTAACACCATATAACACAATATAACGCTATGTAACACTATATAACATTATATAACAATATATAACACTATACATCTATCAGAGACATGCTATCAGACAACCTATAGTGTTATATTTGTTATATAATGTTATATAGTGTTACATAGTGTTATATGGTATTATATGGTGTTACATATTGTTATACGGTGTTTATATGGTGTTATATAGTATTATATATATTGTTATAATACACTTCTCACACTTTGGGCACTTTTTACAGGATCCTCTATATATATATATATATATATATATATATATATATATATATATATATATATATATATATATATATATATTTAAAGTTAGATAGTAATAAATTATGAAAATAATATGTTGACTAAAGTGTATGGATGATCCCTGTGATTTATGAAAATTTTAAATTTAATCTCTAATTTTTCAAAAATAAATGAGCACTATAGGTGGTTAGTAATAACAATCAAGTTATATATTTAGTTATAATAATATGTCAAACAAATTAAAGACCTAAGTACGAATAATCAAGTTATATATTTAATTTAATAATAATAATATGACAAAACAAATATTGAACCTAACTATATATAAATTTCTTAAAATAAACTAATAGACAATAATTAAAATCCCCATAATAAATAAATAAGATATTTGAGTGCGTACCCTTTCCATCAAACGAATTTTAAAATTTATGGTTAGATTTTTTATTATAAAATATGTTTCGTTAATAAATAATTATGAATTTATTTTCTAGAAGAGATTAAATTAAAATTAATCTAAATAATATTTAATAGGAGGGTTATCTATAATTAATTAGAATAGATTAAACTAAATAATAATTATCCATAAGATACATGGCCTAATATCATGACAAGTGTCCCAAAAATGGTTTCTTTTATTATATAGTACTAGCGGTAAGACCCGTGTGCAAACACGGGTCGTTTCTTAGAAAACCATGCATAACACATACTAATAGAAAGTATAGATACGTGTATAGATACTGTAATTTTTAATTTAGTTTTTCTTTTGATTAATATTAAAATAGTACAAATCACTGTTCTATTTATAGTACAAATCAAACATCTGAAGCATCTAAGCTGATGTCACCTATACAGCGACATCAAACAGTCTAACAAACTCCTAACATATGCTATTAGCCTAAGCACTGTTACATTAATAACCTCTGTTGAGCAACATCTGTTGAATATCATTTGTTGGTCTTTAACAACTGTTGAGCCATAGCAGACCTTTGCTTCTTCAGACTTTCTCTTCATCAGCAGAGGATCACTTTGGCAGACCTTTGGATCAACAGACTTTACCTTCAAGCAGATGTTCTCTTTTGGCAGACTTTGGCTTTGGCAAACCTTTGGAGTAGCAGATGTTGAGTCTATAAATCAAAAACATCTAAGCAAATAAAAAACACATCACTCTGCATTCAAGATAATAGAGTCATTAAACAGAAACATATGCAACATTGAAGTGTTAATCAACTCGATAAGAACTCAAAATCAAGTACTAACCTCAAAGTCTTTCAAAGATAAATACAATCATTTCGCAAGCTTCTTCTTGATAGTAGCAAAGTCTATTGGATGCTTGATCACATCATGATAATCAAGAAGCTGAGAGTAAACAACAAATTGTGAATTACATGACTATAATCTGATATCATACTTTGAATCATAATTTCAAGAAATTGACACTAAGAATCCAAAGTAACTCAAAGCTACATCCTCAGGATCAACTGACTCAGCATAAACTCCTTAAATATCTTTTCTATCACAATTAATCCACCGAAAAATCACATAACTCATTAAGTTCAAATATTAAACATTTAAAGTTTAAACAAATGATGATACTCATTTTGAAGCTTATCCAAGATCAACTCAAGAGTCTTTTTATCCGGCATCGACACTCTCTACGGAACATCCGAAGTTGTCCCTAATCAACATCCAAATAGAACAATTAGTAACAAAACAAATTAGACCAATTCTTGAAGCCATCCTCTTCACCCTAACTGCCGTCACTGTCGAGTTCTACTGTTGTATCCAGAAACGGTAATTGAAACCCTAGCAACCACTTGGGTTGCGGCTGCTGACGATGCTCATTATTAAAAGATAGTTAAAAAGTAAAAACCATCTACAAATAATATTTAAACGTGTTAACTTTTAACCACTACGATATCAAAATACTTTCATCACAAACAACTATGGATGTTACTGATGTTAATTTTTTATATTTTAGCCATCCTTTATTAATGTATCATAAAAAAATGTATATTGCTAGATTCAACTTGTGTGACCCTGTTTGGCTATATGATTGAACTCTACTTACTAAAAAGGAAATTCAAAAGCAAGAAGAAAGTACCTGAGCTACAAGTCCAGTTTCTTGCATCCAATCCATTGGAATTTGAAATAATTTATATCGCGATGAAGCCGATTCTCTCATTCGTGATAAATTATAAACTCCATGCTCTAATCTGTTATTAACCAAACAAATCAGCATTAATATATATAAAATTCAGATTGGGAAAGCATTTTTTTAATTATTTAAAGATATTCGTACTTCTCAAACAATCCTTGCATCTTCTTGAGAGCAGGAGTGCAAGGCTGGCGAGGATCATCACGAAACAGTGAAAAAACAAAGACAACCAAAAACTTTCAAGTGATCAAGAGAAGGTTTGAATCCAAACAACATTTCATAAGGAGAACTACCATGCAGCACAGAAGAAGGAAGCCTGTTAATTAAGTAGGAAGCAGTAAGCACACATTCAGACCAGTATTTAAGAGGAACTTTTGACTGAAATAACAAAGCTCTTGCAACGTTTAACAGGTGTCTATGTTTTCTCTCCACAACACCATTTTGTTGTGGAGTATACATACATGAGGTTTGATGTATGATACCATTAGTTTTAACAAAATCAGACATTTGAGAGTTAATGAATTCTGAACCATTATCACTCCTGAAGGCTTTAATGTTGACTTCGAATTGGGTTTTGACAAGGTTGTAAAAACTTTGTATATTTTCAAAGACTTCAGATTTGGACTTCATTAAATAGACCCATACAGATCTAGTAAAGTCATCAACTATGGTGAGAAAATATTTGTACCCTTCTATGCTTGTAACCTTGTATGGACCCCAAACATCCAAGTGTACCAGATCCCCTACTTTAGTTGACCTGTGGTCACTTAGAGGGAAAGGTACCCTGTGTTGTTTGGCCTTGTGACAAATGTCACAAGGGTTTGTGTTACTAGTCTCAGAATTTATTTGTAAAATTTTCAAAACTTGTTCAGCAGGGTGACCCAGTCTAGAGTGCCAGAGCTTTATTTTTTCAGTCTTACTCAAGCAAGAGAAATTAGGACCTAGGGAATTACTATAGAAATATAAACCCTCAGTTTGTTTACCAGTCACCAGGGTTTTCATTGAGCATAAATCCTGAATGTAGCAAGAGTTTTCATCAAATATTACTTTAAGTTTATTATCTTTATCTAGCTTATACACAGAAATGAGGTTCACATAGTATTCAGGCACCACAAACACATCTTTCAAAATCACAGAATCTGAAAGCTTAAGACATCCAATCTTAGTGACTTTAGCATCAGTCCCGTTGTGATGTTTAATAGTTATGTTATATTCAGTAACATCCACTAAGTTAAACATGTTTTCACTGGTCATAACCATATGTTGGTTTGCACCAGAATCAATAATCCAATTTAAATTTTGTGTTGTAGAGCCTATAGAGTTAAAACATAAAAGATTGTTGCAGTTTGAGAGGGAATTAAAGCACTTACCCCCTACATTGGACTTATTAGTGTCTTCTGTTTTATTTTCATTCAGCAATCCTAGCAACTTAGAAAACTGATCAGCAGACAAAGTATTCAAGGAGCTAGTACCTTTATCACACACAGAATTATTCACAGATGGACCATTACTGTTATTAGCAAAACAATTAGACTTAGACCATTGACCATTTTGGTTAGGTTTTTGTCTATAATTTTGAAGGATAGCCATGTAGCTCAAAACATTTATCAATAGTATGCCCAACTTTATTGCAATGAGTACATTTGAGATTTGGATTAGGGCCTTTGTTAAATCTTTTCTTGTTATCATTAAAATTACTTGACTTAGCAGTTAACCCTACATTAGAAATTTTAGACCCACTATTTGATCCTCTGTGAGATTCCTCTCTAGAAATAATAGAGAAGGCAGTTTTCAGTTGGAAGAGGATCCCTAGTTAACAAATTGGTCCTAACAGGTTGATAAATATCATATTGGCCCATTAAGAATTGCATAAGTTTGATTAACTGACTGAACTTATTGAATTTAGTAGAGGCATTGCAAGTACAAGAAGGCAATTGTAGCATAGCATCAAATTGTTTCCACATAGTATTGATTTTATGATAATATTCAGACACACTTGAACCATTTTGACTAACAGAGTTGATTTTCTGATACAAACTAAACACACCAGACCCATCAACTTTATCATAAGTGTCCTTTAAATCATCCCAGACTTCTGAAGCAAGTTTCGAATAGACTTGACCCACATATAATTCATCAGATACAGAATTCAGAATCTAGGTGAGCACAATAGAATTACATCTCGCTGACTAGCAAGAACATCATTGTCTTTAGACTTAGTACATGTTCCATCAATGAAACCTAATTTATTTTTAGCCATTAGAGCAAGTTTCATAGCATTAGACCAGACGACATAGTTCTCAGTCCCTTTTAATTTTAAGCTAACAATTGTGAGCCCACTAGAGTCACTAGCATGGAGATATAGTGGGTCACTAGCATCTAACTTGCTAATCAAGGTCACAGTAGATTCAGTTTTATCAGTCATAACAGCAAGATAAGGAAACACATAACAGAACAGACAAACAAGCAGAAAGCAAACAAACTACCAAACAGATAAGCAAACAAAACCCAAACAGAGACCGACGAAGCCTGGACAGAGGTCCGATCAGAGGTTCGTCACTCAAGGTGCCTCCACAGACAATGACCAGGGAGCCACAACACAACACAACAGACCAAACCAGACACAAATGCAACAGAGTGAACCCTCTCTGTGTCCCAATAATCAAACCGGTCTTGCCTAAAACCCGGTATCAAAATGCCTACACGCCAGACACAGTGATGCAAGCAAAAATAAAAGGAGAAGGGAAGGAACGATCTCACAGTGGGTGCAAGCCAAAGGGAACAGGTCTGCAACTTTCACTTAGGGTTACAGACACTGATCAGAGAGCCGAAAAAAATCTTGTTGGTTTGCCCTAAAAAGAGACCAACGAGGATCTTCTTCACCAACCAGAAGAGAAACCACAGATTAGGGTTTCTGATGTAGCACCATCACAGCCACCAACCTTAAACACCAAACCCTAGAAATTAGGGTTTCATACACCAAGATCAACACCGTTTCCACTGAGCCAGAAAGCACTCCGGAAATAGGGACCAACTCACAGGGCGCCGACAGAACGGAGAAACCCTAGATCGAAAGAGGAGAAGGCAGGTGGAGCTTTGAAATGCAGCGGAGAGAATAACTAGAGCCCGAGTCAACCTTGGGGCTTTGATACCATGTTACAAAGCTCAAATCAAAGAGAAGGCACAGGTTTATTCAAATGAAAGCAAGATCGGTTACAGTGAAATAATCAACCATTCATCACAGATTGGCTTGTTGAGTCATATGTTTGAACAAGATCACAGACCAGAGACAATAAGCCCTAATAATCTCATGTATTTTACTTGTGAGGAACAAAGAATCAAAAGACACAAAATGATTGAGAAGAGAGCTGATGATGCTCGTATGCAGACAACAGCAGCACGAACTCCTTTTAAGGAGAAAGCAACCCTAGCCAGCTGGAGCCCAAAGGAAGACAGCTGGAGCCCAAGTCTTGAGCCCAAAAAGGAGCAGGCCAGCGACATGAGAGGAGTGGCCCAAAGACAGCAAGCAGACCAAAAAACCAGCAAACCCAAGAACCTCACAAACAAAAATAAAATAAAAAGGATTAGACTAAAAGTATCAAAAGGAAATGCACATTTACACTGTCATTTTAACATTATTATAAAGTTGTTACATTCTTTGTTATGAGTTGTTATAACTGACAAGGGTTTAAGTGTGCAGGATAATAACTTGAAGGGTTATATGGTAATATTCAAGGACTGGTATGAGGAGACTAGAAGATGGGGGGCTAAAGTGAAAGAATGTTATGACTAGCATATAAAAGAGAAGATAAGGGTTCATTTGTCACTTATCACCTCTTGAAACTTCATATGTTCTCTCTCTTTGTGATTAGGGTTTTGTATCATTGATCCTGTGTGATCTTGTTTGATCTCTTGTGAGATCCTGTTGTCTTTGTTTCAGATCATTATCATTATATTGTTTAGTGTGATCTTTCAATTTGTAGGGTCCAGGGTATTTGGGGGTGTTTTTCTTGGTTTAGGTAAATCAATAAAGTTCTGGTCACCGTTTTGTCGCTATCTCTTGTGTTGTGCTTGATTTCATACCATTTTATAGACTTCATTTGTGATGATGAGAAGTAATTGAAATAACAAGCATTAATATACACGCAAAGAACAAATATTATTGATTAACAAACAAACAAATTACAAACAATTTTAATTTGAAAATATACATAACACTACATTTTTTTTCAAAAAATCAACATCCCGACAACAAAACTAGAAAACAAAACCCGAAAATGCATAACATAATAAGATTATCATAAAACGATTTAACCCGCTTGACCGACTCTTAATATTCCGAATTAACTTTTCTGCAGTTATTGCGAATTTCACCTCTATTCCCTGTTAATGGCTTTATATCACCCATTTTGATCATAGATTCTGCGAAATCCTCCCAAAACTCTTCGTGGGAACCACTGTACTTCGAAACAAGCTCAGTAGTTTCACCACCACTTAATAGTGCTTGGTCAGAGTTCAAAAGCCCTTTTTTACTCACTAAATTAGAAAAATATTTTACGTCAAACGAGCTTGGTGTCGGGTCAAGTGGTGCAAGCGTTGAGTCACCGCCAACTTGTGGGCAAATGGTTCGAAGGTGGCTCGCAAAGGCTGGATCTATGTTGCTATCACTGTAAATACGAGGCCTAAAGGTTCGACACTGAGCAAACCCTAAGGTGTGGGCACCTGAAAGTACAACCAAGTCCTCCTCATCTAGCCCTTGATCCTCGAAGTTTTTTATTAGGGCCGGTAAGTCCATGGATGGTGCTGGGATGTTGGCATTAGCTGCGGTTTGGCTAGCGGTGGTTGAGTCTCTTCTTCCAAGTTTGGCTTTCCATGATGGGCCACCAAGCTGCATAACATTAAAGTTTTAGAATTAACGTCAAAAAATGCATAATCATACGAACTTTTTTTTTTCAACATATATTACAAAATAATGTTTTTGATGAAAACATTCATACCAAAGTGTACCACATAGGTATACTCGGTTGAACTATTAGAAACTTGTTAAGTGTATTTTACTTACCCCAACGACCGAATCACGTGCAGCAACAGTTAATATATCAGCACAAGAAACCACATGGCGACCACAAACTTTGTCGACCTCATCTTTGATTTTGTCAATAACCTCGAATCCCCGGGCTGAATTTGCATTAGGACCTGCATTTTTCTCACTATCTATTGTTGACGTTTGATCCAAAAGTATGGAAGCATCACATCCCTGCATCATGTAGAAAATAATCTCAAAAAATAACACCAACACTTTCCAATCTCTTAAATGCAAACATTGCTATACAAGATAACACTTCATCTTGCAACACCTTATTCATAATTGTTGTCAAATCAACAGAAAGTATAATGGAAGTTTTTGATTGCTCAGTTTAGCAAAGGTACATAAGTTTGATGAAATTTACATGTTTAATCAAATAACAAATAAAAACAAGTTAACTTTTTAAAGTAGAAGGAACATTAAGATAAATGTTTATATTACATGAGCCTATCGTATTGCAATGTGCAAAACTGCTATTGTTGTTATCAACTTGAACACTTAATGAATTCATAGGTGACTTGTTTATATGATTGGTCTGATAACCATATGAATGTGTTAGTTCTATTATGATGGATAACGATTGCAAAATTTCAATTATAATTAAGTTGGTAGAGAGAAGTTACTTACGTTAACAAAACAATCATGAAAATGAAGACGCAATAGAGAAGCGCCCATGCGGCGTTCTTGTGCCAATGCATCCTCCACCACACGTTTGATGGTCGGGAGAGCTTCAGGGCACACTCGGTCATAGTAACTTGATGACAAACCTGAGTTTGAGGATGTTGTAGCAATAGAAAGAATGAGAGAAAGAAAAAGAGATAAGAAGCTTATGATATTCATCTTCACCATAATAATTGTATCGAAAAGTGTTTTAAATACAAATCTTTATGTTGTATTGAGTGTGTTGTATTTACAAAAACACAAGTCATGTTGTATTTATAAGGAGTTAAGGGTGGTTGGTTTTGGAAATAGTCATAGACAAAAACTAATGTTTAGTATTAATAACACTTGGTTGATATCATAATTAATCCCATAAGTTATACATAACATATTTATAAAAAAGTACAGGTTGACTTGGCTAGTAGTTATATATTTTAATTGCCCAAGAGAATTTGTCAAACTCAGTTAACATACAAAAATGTAAATTTTGCTTAGTAATTTCAAAAATAGTATTAGAAAAATCCTTTAAGTAATACATGAGCATATTAATATATGTATTTGGTGGATGCAGTTGACACATTAATACAGTAGATTTTTCTTTTGCATTTGTAATATAATTTGTAATGTTAAATAAATTTGCTCCTTGGTTATATATTAAGTTAACTACTACTACAATAAGTGGTGCATGAAGTTTAACCACTTTTCAAAAAATAAAAATAAAATCATCATTACTTTAAAGCTAGTTTAAAAACTGTCGTTTTTGTAAATACTAAAAAATCATTAAAAAGAAACTTTGTGACTACTTAAAAACATGCATGTACATGCAAATTTAATAACTTCAAGTGTGTTTTTCTTGTTGCATAAAAAGCAATTTATTCGTCAGGGTCGTCATTAAGGATAGGTGGCACAATCGCATATTGACTTCAAATTAGTTTGTGAAAAGGAAAAGTAAAAAAATAAACACTATTCACACATAAAAAAATGTACTAATTCATAAAATAACTCACTTAAGTTAATGTAATGCAAAAGATACACGGACCGCACGTGATAGCCTTTGTTGAAAGTTTGATTATTGATTTAGTATAATAAAAATTCCGATTACCTAGTCCTGTTCAGAATAGGTAAGATTTGATGGGTTAAGTGACATGTCATGTATATAATTCATAGTTATATTTGACTTTGTTAATATTAATCTTCAAAGCCATCAAAGAATTTGTCATGCTTAACCGTGGTAAATGTATGGATGATTAAGATATTAATGAAGAAGATATGTAGGTGACATGACGAACCCAAAGAGCAAATAGGGTACAACGACAACAAGTATACCCAGTAAATCTCGCAAATAGCAGAGTTAATGGTAGGGTCTAAAATGTAGACAAATCTCACATCTATCCTTAAGAATAGAGAGGTTTCTTCAGAGGGAGAATATGGGGTTTTTTAATTAAAGAAAATCTGACTTTTAACAACTTTGGTTTAGTTCTTGGAAATAATATATACAATTCGCAGTATATAAAGAAATAAGAGAGGATATGACACCGAATGCATAATAGTTAGGGTAGATGTTTAAAAATTCACCTTACGTCTACTTCTTGATCTTCGGCATTGAGTTTGCCTCCACTAAAATCTTCTCTAAGTTGGTAGAGATCACCATTACAGCATGTCATTAAAAAGGTAGTAATCACCTCATCACATCTCATTAAGCTTGGGAGTGATCACCAATATTGTTTCACCAATAATTGTAGTGATCACAAAACATCTTTCTAATAAGGTAGTCATCACCTACCCATTCTCCTTGTAACAAGCTGGCACAGATCATTATTATATCCTTCTCACTGGTTATGTACTGATGACAACTTACAAGTTACACATAGCGGATCTTGAATGAAAAATCATCGGGAGATGACGGACTCTCAAAATTCAATATTTTACACTAAAAAATTTCAAAAAAAAAAAAGTTCGATAAAATTAACACAATAAAACGAAAAATTTAAGGGGAGGAGGGTCTGGCCCTAACGAATCTCCACCAGTGAAGTTAGATTTACTAAGTTGATAATAGATATTTGGAACGAATGCTCACACCAACTTCTCTTTTTAAACCTCTTAGACCACCTGTAGTCGTTATGTTTTTGGCCGGTTTTTTTGTAAAAAAAACGCCCCACCACGCCGGAGCCACCACCCCCGGGGCGTTTTTGAACCAAAAATTCGGAAAGCATTTTTTAAACCACGTCGGAGCCCGCACGAGTTTCAAAATTGTGCCATTGATCAAATGGTCAAATGCATTAACTACTTATTTTTTTCAACTTTTAACCCTATATAATCCCCACTTTTCACCTCATTATTTATAAACTTTTCACACACATCCTCTAATTTTTAAAAACTTCCTCCACTATTTTTTTTAACTTTTCACCCGCAAGCATGAATACCTTCCAACCCTCATTCGGTGTGCCGTCGAGACCCTGTAACCCGAACTCCACGCAACCGCAACCGAGCTTCAACCTACCGGTCATAGGCGTTTACAAACTATGGAGGAAAGAAACGCCGAAAACAAAAAGTTTGTCGCAATACAAAAATCGAGACATGTGGAGAACGATATCGAATCTTTGTCGTGTTGATGCATTTTTTTGTGTGTCTGTTACTAGTCTTGTAATTATGTGTATTTTGTACGGTCTTTATTAATTATCGAGTCTGTATTCGCAGTCGACCAAGTCGGATATCCTCCTATCCGCTTGGGTCTGACTTGTTTGTCTCTCTTTATATGTATTGGTCGTAAAAACAATGCATGTCGCATACTAAGGGTAATTCTGTCATTTATGTTTTATGTTATCTGTGCCATCTGTTTCTGCAATCTGTTGTGCAGAAACAGGTATCAACATTGCAGGCCTTGGCGAAACACCTTGTTTCATCAAAGACATGTCGACGAAACAGAGATAGTATCTTTGGTTCTGTTTTGTCAAGGTGGTCAACGAATCACATGTGATTCGTTGACTGTTGGGCTTGTTACTGGGCCTTCTTCTGTTTCGTCGGCCCACTCTCAGTTTCGTCAAGATGATAAGCCCATCTGCTATATAAGGCACAAGTATGTCACAGTTTAGATTAGAGAGATGAGAGAATACCCTTCAAGCTTGTAAGAACTGTGTTTGTATCAGTTGTTATATCTCATCCAGTTAATCAAAAGAGTGTGTTTCTTTGGTTAACCATTGTGTTCATTGTGTTCTATGTTTGATTGGCTAAGTTAAGTGGATTCCGCACACTTAACTTTGTTTGTTATAAACAAGGATTTTGTGGTGAAAATCGATCCTCCGATTTCGGGACCTACAAGTGGTATCAGAGCAGTGGCTCTTATCCTTGTTTAAAATCAAACATAGTTCGGTTTGGTTGTCTTGTGTTTGTGTGTTATTTTGCTCAAAAAGTGTTCTTGAGAACCTTATATTTTCTGGAAAAAGAAACCATAAAAATTGTAGTTATTGTTTGTTTGTTAAGAGTTTTGCCAAAAACCATGCTAGTTTGAGTATACACATACGAACGGTTGGTTTTGGTTGAAAGTCTTAACCAAAAATCAGTTTTCAGAAAGTATAAAATTCACCGGTTGTTTGGATGTTCTTCATATCTTCAAAATATCTTCAAGTGTTCTTGTTAAAAGTAACTTTTTAATCCAAGTGATAAGGTTATTTGGTTTTGAAAAGTGTTTGACCATCCCTATTACCCACCATACTTCTAAGTTAGTAGAAAAGCATGGGTTGAAAATCGTGTGACTTGACAGATAGTGTATAAACAATTCACCAACTTTTACCAACCTCTGACAACCTTTTTGACGAATCACATTTCAACGAAACACAAAGTCAACGAAACAGAATAGCATCTCGCCAAAGGTCTCTTTGACGAAACTGAAAAGTGTTTCGCCAAAGATCCCTTCGACAAATCAAAAGCAATTCGCCAAAGGTCCCTTCGACGAATCAAAGGCTGTTTCGCCAAAGGTCCCTTTGACGAATCACATATCTGTTTCTTCAAACTTCTTTGACGAAACAAGATCTGTTTCGTCGTCTGTTGTTTCGTCGAAACCTATTTCTGTTTCGTCAAGAAAGTTGTAAGTTTTCAACAGAAGGTTTGCAAGTTCATCATAACAGTGTGTTCTCAAGTGTTTGTTCAGTTTTTCAGCTTGTAGTCATCGAAAATGAGTTGTACAAGTCCTTGGGACTGGAGTACGGACCCACGACCAGGTCAAAGTTCAAGTCAGACATCTATGGCCTCTTACTTAGCAAACTCCATACCTCAACAACAACCGTCCATAAGTGCGAGTCAATGGGCTTTGGTATCAAATCAAAACCAAAGTATTCAAAATCTACTGTTGAGCGAGAGTGAGATGGGTAGCAACAATCGCCCGCCAAAGCTAAATCACATGAATGATTATCCATCATGGAAGGGACGTTTCCACACGTATGTTCAAGGGCAAAGCACCGAACTTTGGACGTGTTTCATTAATGCGGTCAACCCTGCCCTCGAAACAGCAGCATCAAATTCAGCGGGTTATGCTAATATGCTTGAGGATGATAAGAAAGCTTATGACTTGGAGAAAAAGGTGTTTGCCATACTTACACAAGCACTTCACAAAGAAATCTATCATCAATTTGGGTATTGTAAGACCACGAAAAGCCTATGGGATGCATTGGTGGCGAGAGGAGAAGGGAATGCAGCGTCTAGGAAGACTCGTCATGATCTGTTAAAGAAAGAGTTTGAATCATTTCAGTTCTTGGAAAATGAAACCCTAAATGATATGACTTCACGTTTCTATCATTTGATTAGTGAAATGAGTTCTTACAATGTTAATGCTACCCATCAAGAAATGATTGCACGGTTTGCTGATGCTCTACCTCCTAAGTGGAGTCCATTCATTGAGCTTCTGAAACATACGGGTGCACTGGATGCAGCCAATGCTAGTCTCTATGAATTCATTCAGAAGTTAGAGCACAAGAATGAAGAAGAAATTAGGAAGGCTAAAAGAATTGAAGCTGCACCTCCTCAAAATACAGAAATGTATTTGCCTGGTTTTGGTCCTTTAGCTAGTTCTAGTTCCGTTCAACAACCGAAGCTTCAAACGGCGTTTGTATCCAATACAAACTCTTCTCCGTTTCAACAGTTCAATCAAGCACAACCACAATGGGATCAAAGTGCTTATCTTTCACAAACCATTCCTACACCTCAAGTGACAACGGCTCAACCACAGTTTGATCAAAGCACCTATCTGTCACAGTCAATACCCACACCACAGTTACAACCACAACAACAAGCTCATTATGCCAACAATCCCCCACCCCACAACCCTAACACGATCAGAGTCGATACTTCAAACCTCTCACAATTTAGCATTGAAGTAGCAAAGGAGCATATGGAAATCATTAATACAATGGTCAGTGCCTATTGTGGGTTGGTGGCAGGTCAAATTGGAAACATCAATATGACCAATGAAGATTATCAACAGATCGACAAGGATGAGATGGAATTAATGGATATCAAATGGGCTTTTGCTAGTGCGGTTAGAAGAGCGAAAGACTTCATGGCTCGAACTGGAAGAACTTCGTTGGAAGGCAAAAGGGATACGAAGTACGGGTTTGATATAAACGCTGTAACATGCTTCAATTGTGGTGAGAAAGGGCACTTCAAACGTGAGTGCAGTCGACCAACCAAACAAGGCAATCATAACCCTTTCAGAAACCAGACGAGTACTACAAATGTGAATGCCCAACAAGAAAATCGTGATAGGAGGATTGTGGCAGTCAACAACAATCAGAGCCAGCCTGGAACATCAAATCCCAATCGGGCTTTGACTGTTCAAGCTGATGAAGGATGTGACTGGTCTGTACAGTTTGGTGAAGGTGATCAAGGAGGAGGAACAGCATGTTATGCAAAGATCATAAATCACATCAAGCATGTTCATAAAGAAGAGTTCTCTGAAAGTGACGACAGTTCTGGTTATTCTGGGAGTTCTGATGAAGAAGGCTCTATTTCTGGGGATAATCAATGTGAGCCTGATGTGAAGGAGGAAGCAGGATCTGATGTTGAAGATTTATTAAATGAAGCTGAGGAGCCCATATGTCAGAAATCAGTTCTGATCAAAAAGGCTGCTACTGCATCTAGGGAAATGGAGAAGTTCTTTTCTGAAGATGGATCTTTTTCTTTTCAGACTGCCTTTATGGCAAATGTCTCAGCCTCTTCGAGTCAGGTAAATTCTGAAACTCCAGCTCCTAGTTTTTGTAAATCATGTGCAGATATGAAGCTTGAGTCAGAAAAGCTTCATAGTCATAATCAAAATTTGGTTATCGAACTATCTAAATTCAAAGAGGCAAATATGGCTTTAACTCGGAACGAAAAAGAATTTAAATCTGTAATCGAAACATTAAAGAAAAGCGTGTCCGAAGTGAACAAAGTGGTTTACCATAAACAAGTGAGTATAAATGAGTACATTAATATTGTGGAGGAAACCAAGAAGCAACTAGCCATTGCCCAATGCGAGCATGATGCAATCAAACAAAAATTGGAAAGTTATTCTAACTCCCGATTTGTGCTTGATCACATCATCGATGTTCAACAACTGAAGGGAAATCAAAAAGGCATAGGATACAAGAAATGTCCGCCCCCGTTGAGGCATAATTATACCAAAATGCCTGATGAAGAGGATATGCCACGGTATGAACCCAGTGTGCCTCTTAATTTTGAGGAATTTTCTACTGGCCTAGGGTTCAAACCGGACAGTTCCTCAAACACATCCTCTAAGCAACAAGAAACCTCAACATCCATGAAACAAAGTCCTCCAATTATTGAGGACTATGAGTCATCGGATGATGAATCAGAATTGGATGTAAGTGATCAGGATAAATCACTTAACAAGATGAAAGGAGTAGTAATTCCACTTGAGAATCACATCCTATGTGATCCTGAGACGCCTGCTGTTCCATCAGTCGTCAAACAAGTGATAGATCCTGTCAAGGTTGACAAGACGTCTGTGTCTGCTATTAAAAGCAGTAATGTGTTGTATACGTTGGTTGGTAGTGATAAAATCTACTCAGATCGCGATTTTCCAATTGAAAATGTCAATCAATCCTTGATTGATAGAGTCTTTGAAGATAACACAAACAAATTTTTGGGAAAAACACTTCCGGGAATTGTTGTGACACAATGTGATCCAATTCCTAAGGCTGAGATCAGAAAACAGTTTGGAAATCAAAAATTACTAACAACTCAACAACCTAGTGCTTCTAATGGTAAACAACCTGTCAAGCGAGCTCAAAAGCCTAATGTCTCACAAATGAAATCTGAAACGAAAGGAGCTCGGTTTCAAAAGAAAGTGAAAGATGTCAAATTCATGTCATCCAAGGGTACTGATAAGATTGAAACTTTTGAGAACAAATCAAACACCGATTTTGTACAACAAGTCACGATCTTAAAACGTAACAGTGATAACAATTACACTCAACATACAAACGGGTGTGATGAAAAGGGTAGTACCTCAGGTTCCACGGGTTCGACATCTTGTGGACAATCAAATTCTCCTAAATTTGTGGAAAGGAGAACATGCTTTAAATGTGGAGAGTTTGGGCATATCATTAAAAATTGCCCAAACACTCCAAAGGATAAATTTGTTGAGAAAGCACCACCTGAAAAAGTTCACCCTCAACGTCATTCAGTTTCACCAAAACGCGATAAAAGAACAGTTAAAGAACAAGAAACTAAACAACGACGTAAGAACATAAAAACTGTTGAAAAAGCTTTGAAATCTGAAGTTAAAACAGTTAAAAGGGAACCAAATGTTTCACAACCAGTAAAACCAGAAGCCTCAAAAACTGTTTACAACACTCAATCTGGTAGGCAAAAACAAACTTGGAAACCTAAGGCGGGTGATAATTCAGGGGGAGCACTTGTGCTTGAGAATCATCAAGAAATTGAGATCACTTTTCGTGATGCTCAGGGACGACCCAAGACCACTAAGGCTTGGGTCCCCATCCTCAACTGATCTTTTAACGACATGTGCAGGGTGTTCCAGGAGGAACTATTAATAGTCTTTGGATTATTGATAGTGGGGCATCCAGGCACATGACTGGCGACTTACGGCTTCTGTACGACGTGAGAAATATTAGAGGAGGCTATGTCGCATTTGCGGGAGACAAAGGCGGATACATTACTGGAGAGGGAAGTATCTCCAATGGTATTGTGTGCTTCGATAAGATCAATTATGTTCGTCAAATTGATCATAATCTTCTCAGTGTGTCGCAAATCTGCGATAAAAAATTCACCATGCATTTTGATGATGCCGGTTGTTATGTGCTTAAACCTGGGTTCAAAATTCCACAAGAATGGATTCTCTTATCGGCTCCGAGAGTTAATGATCTTTATATTCTCGATATGAGCCAAGCGATTACAACATCTGCACAAGTCACTTGCTTTGTCTCGAAAGCCACAGAAAAGGAGTCTATATCTTGGCACAGAAGAATGGGGCACATTCACTTGAGGAAAATGAACCATTTGGTGAAAAACAATCTTGTGAATGGTGTGCCTGTGAGAAGTTTTCATTTACAAGATATCTGTGTCTCGTGCCAAAAAGGGAAGCAAACAAAGAAGTCTCACCCTTTGAAGAAAATCAACACTGTCAGCATGCCTCTCGAACGTCTTCATATGTTCCTTTTTGGACCTATGAAGCACAAGACAACCTTCAGAGATGCTTATTGTCTAGTGGTTACAGATGACTATTCTAGGTTTTCTTGGGTATCCTTCATGGCACACAAGAGTGAAACTCCTGGCATCCTCAAGGATCTTCTTACTATGTTGGAGAATCTCTATTCGTTGAAAGTGAAGAGGATCCGAAGCGACAATGGTACCGAATTCAAGAATCAAGTTATGGATGAGTTCTGTACCTCTAAAGGCATCCTTCATGAATACAGTTCTCGTTACACTCCATAACAAAATGGTGTCGCGGAGAGGAAGAATCGGACGATAATCGAAACTGCAAGAACAATGTTAGTAGAGTCGGAACTCCCTGTTCAGTTCTGGGGGGAGGCTGTGTCGACTGCATGCTACACTCTAAACCGAGTTCTTACAGTAAAGAGACATGGCAAAACTTGCTTCGAACTCCTTAAGAAAAGGAAACCGGATCTTTCTTACCTAGAACCGTTTGGCGCTCCATGTACTATGATTGAGCCGGATGGAAAATTTGGAGCGAAAGCTATCGAGGGTTTCTTCCTTGGGTATGCTACTCCGAATTTTCGTGTTTGGAATCTGGCTACCAAAAAGATTGAGCTATGGAGTGAGGTGAGGGTTCAAAGGTACACTAGTCCTGTTAGGGCTCCGGGTGATCCGTGGATGTTCGATTATGATGGACTGTTTGACTCCTTCAATCTGCCAACCTTTGACGAAGAATCGGCAGCTGCTAGAATGTTATTTGAAAGTGACAATGCTGATGTCTCGCCATTGGTTAGACCTGTTCTTGTTGACCCACAAGGTTCTTCATCGGTTAACAATACGATTCAAAATGAGGTGTTTGAAGATGCTGCTGATTATAAAGAGTCTTCTGAAGATGATGAATATCATGATGCAGCTGAAGGATCTTCAGCCCCAGTTGCTCCTGTTCAGGGTGCTTCTGTTGATACACCTCATGTGCAGAATGTAGACACTGCTGAAGGGAATGCATCCACTTCTACACACATTCCTGGTGTGGAGTTGGTTGTTGATCTTAATTTTAACAATTTGGGTATCAATTCACGTGTTTCTGAAAATCCTGAAATAAGGATTCACGATATCCACCCACAGCAGAATATTATTGGAGATGTCCAACGCGGTGTGCAGACGCGTAATCAGCTGAGAAACAACCAGAATGCTGGTTTGTATTCAGCCATTAGAGAATCTGGTCTTCAAAATGATTGGTCCTTCGCGTGTTACGTGTCACAAGAAGAACCAAAATCGTGGAAAGAAGCTTTGAAAGATAATGCTTGGGTTGAAGCCATGCAGGAGGAACTGCAGCAATTTCAAAAGCTTGGTGTTTGGAAGCTTGTTGAAAGACCAGAAAACTACAAGAAAATTGGCACTCGATGGGTTTTCAAATGCAAGAAGGACGACCGTGGAGTGGTTATTCGTAACAAGGCAAGATTGGTCGTTCAGGGATTTCGTCAAATCGAGGGGATTGACTACAATGAAGTCTATGCACCAGTTGCTCGTCTGGAAGCTATTCGGATCTTTCTTGCTTACGCTTCATTTAAAGGATTCAAAGTCTACCAGATGGATGTCAAAAGTGCTTTTCTTCATGGAATAGTTCAAGAAGAGGTGTATGTCGAACAGCCTCCAGGTTTCGAAGATCCTGTTCATCCCGATCGGGTTTGGTTGTTCAACAAAGCTCTTTATGGTTTACATCAAGCACCTAGAGCTTGGTACGCAACCCTATCCAACTATCTTCTGGAGAATGGATTTCGACGAGGTCTTATTGATTGCACCCTCTTTAACAAAGAACATAATGTAGATCTTCTGCTGGTGCAGGTATACGTTGATGATATCATATTTGGTTCTACTAACGAATCTTTGTGCAGGCAATTCGAGCGTATTATGCAGGAAAAGTTCGAGATGAGCGCTATGGGGGAGATGAATTTCTTTTTGGGCCTACAAGTTCAGCAAACCGAGTCTGGGATATTTATCCATCAGACTAAATATGTTGGTGACATCTTGAGTCGGTTCCAGATGTCAGATGCAACGCCCATTGGTACCCCACTTCCGCAGAATCACGGGATTACTCCGGATTTGAAGGGTGAAAGCGTCAACTCCTCCTACTATCGTGCCATGATCGGATCTCTCATGTATCTTACTGCTTCGAGGCCTGACATCATGTATCCAACGTGCCTGCTCGCAAGATATCAAGCTAATCCGAAGGCCTCCCATTTGTCAGCTGCAAAAAGGATTTTTCGCTATTTGAAGGGATGTCCAGACACCGGTCTTTGGTACCCTAGGGATGATAGCTTTGATTTAACTGCATACAGTGATTCTGATTTCGGCTGTTGCAAAATTGACGGCAAATCAACAACAGCAGGATGTCAGTTCTTAGGAAGTCGCCTGGTTACGTGGCAGTGCAAAAAGCAAACATGTGTTGCTACATCAACCTGTGAAGCAGAATACATTGCTGCCTCCAGTTGTTGCTCCCAAGTCTTGTGGATACAACAACAAATGCGTGACTACGGTTTTGAATTCCTATCTACTCCTATTTTTGTTGATAACAATGCTGCCTTACAGATCACTAGAAATCCTGTGCAGCATTCCAAGACCAAACACATCGAAATTAAATATCACTTCATACGTGATTGTTTTGACAAAAGATTAATCGATGTTGTTCATATCCCCACCGATCACCAACGTGCCGACCTGTTTACAAAAGCATTTGATAAATCACGGTTTGATTATCTACTTTTGGTCAACGGCATTAAGGTGATACCCGAGTAAACCACTTTGGCTAATCGTTTTTGTAAATATTTTCTTTCAAAATTCGAAAAATACAAAAAGATTTTCGTTTTCGTAATCTTTTAGCATTTTAGGGGGAGAAAATTTCAAGAAAATACAAAAACATTAGAAAAACTCAAAAATCTAAAAAGATGTCTTTATGATTATGCCTTTTCATTTAAAAAATTCAAAAATAAAAAAAAAATAGAAAAACCAAAAATGAGTTTCTTGGAAAAAGGAAGGTGATGATATTCACTGGTGTGGTCGGTCAACATGTTTAAAAATCATTACACAAATGATAAGTATCTCTTCTAACGATATATCGATAGGCTCACAATCAAACTAAAATGTGCAGGATGATACAAACCTAACAGACTTCAAGTCAGGTGGGAACCATTCATTGGCATATGGTCTTGGTACTGAAATTTCGTTTGATAGATTGCCAAGGTTCTGAGATATTCGGTCTTTATGCTGCTTATCATCTGGGTATCATGGTTGTACCTTTTACCGAAAAATAACAGGGACGTAAGTCTAGATCTTCCATGATACCATACATACGTGTACATACTGCATACGACCTCAATAAGTGATAAACAATCACATGTGCAAACAAATAAGTGATGAAATATCACATTTATCCGGGAGTCAAGTTCGTCTCTCTGCTGTACGAAAGTACTGACCTGTTCACGGTCTTGCTCCTGTGCCCTCATGCATCGAAAATCAAGTTCCTCATCAATAAGTGATTCTATCACATAGGGCTTGGTTTTCAAATCAAAAATAAGTGAGTATCTCACATCTTATACGGTCAAACAGATGATAATCGGTATACTCACCGGTAAGATGAATTCTCGTGCATACCTTGATACGGGAATGTGTCGTGAAGTGGTTTTACATCGACTTGTAAGTATAACTCTTACCGTAAAGTGTATCTCCTAAGTGTGATTACGTTTGATAAGCATGAGTTTATGTGGACAACAATATTGATAATCGAGGTAGTATACTTATCAAGAACTTTAAACAGAAATCAAATCATGTTGACTAAGACCGTAAGCTGGTATGATTCCTTATCCTTGAAACTCGCAAAAGTTGCATCTGTACAGTTGTTTATCTTGTCAATTTAAATTGCATTTAGTTTAGTTTTCAGCGTTTTAAGATTTATTTGTAGTGTAGTGTTTAAGTTTGTTTTTGATTATGCCAAAGATGTTGCTTGGTGTTTATGACCGGAAGCCTGAAACCTACTTCATAAATCGTCCTTGTTTTTGAAAATTCAAACTAATGTCAAAATGGTAAATTGCTAAAACCTGTGTGCCGTATGCAAGATTTTTTTTTCATGCCTTGGTGATTTTGGAACAGAAGTCGACGAATCAAAAACTTGGTTGGCGAAACAAACTGCTGTTGACGAAACAGAAATTAGTCAAAGTCAAAGTTTGAGTCTTGGTCAACCTTTGATAAATTTGTTTTGTGTTTTGACGAAACAGCCTGTCTCGTCAAGATGTTGACGAAACAGAAGCCCGCAGTCTGTTTCGTCATGGGCTAAATTCAAAGGCCCACGTCAAGCCCAATTTCAGTTTCGTCAAGGACCATATCCTGATTCGTCAACTTCTGTTTCGCTAAAAAGGTGGATCGGTGTACAAAAGTCCTTATGTCAGAAGAGTTGGTTCACTTTTTCAAAACACTCAAGTTCCAACTGTTCATCTTCTCTCCAAACACCCAAAATCCATATTTTCGGTTACCTTATTTCTCACTAAAATCATCAGTCTTTCATCGAATATCTTCAAGTTTCTAAGGTGCAAACATGTTTATGATTATGATTCCCGTATTGTGCACCGTCGGTTTTCACCGGAAACCGTCGGAGACCCCTCTGTGAACTTATTTGCTTTCATATGTTGTATTTGATGCAGAACTTGATGTGGATTTCCTTTAAATGTATTATATCTAAGTGCTTATATGTTTGTTTAGGATTTGATTGGAGTTTGGGTTTGAATAGAAAAACAGGGGATGCATGTTTGGGATGGGTATTAGGGTACTGAACGATTTTCGACCAAAAATCACATCTCCATCGGTTTCTGGACATAATCTATACATGGTTTGGGTTAGATATGTAACCGTTTACAAGTTGTGTTGATCTGTTCGTGTTTTAAATCCCATTCGGCGAAACACCCAAAAATTACTAACCCTAACTCCGACGAATCTGAATGTCGGCGAATCAGACATTTGGGAAAACAGACAGTCGGCGAATCACAAGTTTGACGAATCAGATAGTCAACGAATCAGATCTTTGACGAATCACAACAGTCTTCTGTTTCGTCAATGGCTTGTTTGGCGAATCAGATTGGTCAACGAATCAGAACTGGTCAACAACCAAGTTCTGTTTCGTCGAATGCAATTTCTGTTTCGTCAACGGATCTTTTGACGAATCAGAGTGGGTCAACAAAACAGAACTGGTTAACAATCAGGCTCTGTTTCGTCAAACCATTTCCTGTTTCGTCAATGATTTCTGTTCCGCCGACCATGCCTTAGAAAATTTTACAGTTTGCAATTTGTTCACAGTGGACATGGTTTGACAGTCTGTCTGTCAAATGGATACACGAACTTGTATCCATACATGTCCAAATGTATATGTAAGTGATTGTTACTTATTGTGGACGTTTTCAAATTGCAGATGGCACCGAAAGAAGGTAAAAGGAAGCCGGCAACCAAGAAGGAAAATAAGACAGAGGAGGAAATTATGTCCGAAAAACGCCATAACCAGATTGCTTACTTGGACCCAGAGGAGAAACTTACTGAATTAAAAGACATTACCAAGTGGATCCGGGAATCTCGTATCAACTATGCGGTTACGTTCTCAACGCCAGTATACAAGTCTCTCGTCAAGGCGTTTTGGGATTCGGCGAATGTTGGCCAGATTGATGGTAAAGAAGTCATCAGTGGACGTGTTGAAAATGTGGATGTGGTCGTGTCCCCCGATATTCTAAATGAAGTTCTTCAGCTACAAGATAGTCCGGACGCCCCAGTTTCTGTTCCGATTAGGTGTACGCGAGGCTGTTTATTACGGATGAAATGCACCGGAGATATCTTTAGTATGCAAATTAACAAGGGTGATCTGCCGCTAAGATACAAGTTTCTGCTACACATTCTGATCCAGTGTTTGAGCAACAAACGGGCCGGTTACGACATGGCTAGCAACGAACTCGTGGGTCTTATGGTGGCCTTAGTGCTAAACAAACCGTTTAGCATTTCAAGGTTCATCTTTGAGAACATGAAGGAGAATTTAACAAGGACTGGAAAGAACAGGACCATTGGAAGCAAGTATTGGATGTATCCACGTTTTCTGCAGATGATAATGAATGTTCAACATCCAAGTCTTCCAAAAGCAGACAACGATGTGCTGAAGATAGAAGCTATGAACTTCCACTCATTACGACTCATCAAGAACTTAGCTAATAAAAGATACAAGGAGAGCGTTCCTCCAAGAAAATTATTTGGTGCTCTTCATAACACAGCGTACGTTGCTCCTGCAGACAACAAGTGGCGTCATGAAGATAGCCAATCTGATGATGAAGAGCCTGAGTTAAAGAGAATGATGAGTGAGAAGTTTGGACCTGAACCAGTTGTGTCTGATGAATCGGACAGTGATGATGATGGTGATGAAGGTGGTGATGGTAGTGATGCTGGTGCCGTTGGTGCATCAAGCGTAGGAACTACTGGTGGTACCTCAGCAGGGGGAGTGTCAGCTGGTGACACATCAGCCGGTGGTGATGTTGAGGCTGATTCAGATTCTGATGATGATCTCTTACTTGAACCTGGATACGAGATGTATCTGGATGAACGTGGGGTATGAAGATACAGAAAGATCAGACAGGAAAATGATCCGGAATATGTTCCTTCTGATCCTGAAACGGAACGTGCAAGAAAAAGGAAAGCCGGAAAATCGGCAGAGCATCAGAAGAAAAAGAAAGCTCGGAAATACTTGAGTACCTCCTCCCGAGGCTCTGTGCCACAAGCTCCTATTCCAGAACCACCTGTAGTCTCTTCTCCTCCTGCAGCTCAAACCGTATCTCCGCAGCCTATTCCACAACGATCCATGGCTGCTGCAATCAGAGCAACCACTTCTCAACAACCGAGTAGTGAACGTCAAAGGACCTACTCGGAGATGACTCAAGAAGAAAAGAATGATTTTCTGTTCCGTCAATATGAGGCTGCAGCAGACCGCATTCAAAGACAGACTGATTTCATTCGTATCATGAAGAATGATCAAATCCATCATCAGGTAGAGATTGATAGGTTGAAAGCTACTGTTGGTGAACAGCAAGCTACTATCCAACGCCAACAAGCAGAGATCGATCTTCTTAAAGCTGAAAATGAAAGGATGAAAGCTTCTGAAGCTGAAAGGGATAGAAGGAGTTCGGTTCTCCAAAAATTGGCCGAAGACCTGAGAAATAGATGCGAGGTGATGAAAGAGTGGTATGACTCGCGAAATACCACAATACTTGAAGGGGCTAGGAAGATGAGTGCTAACTTCGATTTTCTCCGCAAACGAGTTGCTACTTTGTGGGAGGATAGGTGTAAGCAGCAAGAAATTCTGCAGAAAAGGGATGAAGATCCTGAGGATCAAGGGAATCCTGATTCAGCTGCTACACCACAACAGCCCCCAGCAGGTACATCATCTGCTGTAGTCGTTTATCAGCAGTCAGTGATAGGGTCATCTGAAGGGGCATCCAGTGGTACTGTTGGTGAAGAACAACTACTTGAAGCTTTAGCTGGTACACCCTCTGTCCCTAGTTCAGCTGACTTAGCATTGCAGGTTGTGCATCCGGTCACCGGAGAATCTCTTGAAGAGGGTGAGATTGTTGATGATCTCACGCCTCAACAATTGATCACCTTGAAAGCAATGCGAGACGTTGATGATGAAGAAATTGAAAAGATGCCGAGTGAGCCGGAATCTGCGAATGTTGAAAATGTTGATGAGATTGTCTTTGAAGGTGATGTGAAGAAATCATCATATGTGAGATAAGATGGTACCGAATTTGCTCCGTTTGATGAGGACTGGTTGAAAGACAACGTTGAAGATATTGATGAACACCTGAAAAACCGTGATACTTCAGAGAATGCCACAGATGCGTTCACTGCGTGGTGTCAACGGTTTTTGTCAAAGGTTTCAAAGCCAGTTCCAGAGGCTCCACAAGTTGATTTCTTACAGCTAGAAAAGGCTAAGCCAAGTGGGCGAATACTGTGTTGGATGTTTGTTAAGGAAATTCACTGTGTTGCGATCAAGAGGGAGTTCGATCCAGTATTTTAGGTCGCTGCTGAGCATCTTATCTTTGCCATTTTATGATGTGGCTGCCTTGACAAAGATAGATCTCATTAATCGCTCAAAATTTGATGGTGCGACGCTATTTGAACGATTGATTCAAATGAACAAGAAATCGGGGTGGAAAGACAAGTCTTACAAGCCTCAGTTCCCCAGACATCAGCAGATAAAGTTCACGCTCGATCCGGAAACCAACACCGGGAGATACAGGCTTGTGTACGAGCCGGTGAGAGTGGTTGAGAAGATTCCGTTAATGCCGATGCAGCATGATTTTCTTGGTAATATGCGCTTATGGTGCTATGATTCAGACACGCATGAGGCAGTTATTGTTTTCAATGATGATAAGAACTTCAGGTTATTGGATCCAATGTGGTTGGTGAATATGTCTGCATCCGACATCGCCAAGTTGTACAGGCACGACATCTTTTATGAAGACAAGGACGCACACCAGGCACTGAAGTTTCAGCGCGTTGCTTGCTACTGCTATTACAGGGGAATCCATTCGGGCAGTTGCTGGTCCGAACATCACTGAAGAAGAAAGATATGAAGACCGAAGACAAGCAACAGACAAGGGGGAGTTTGTTGATGCATTTTTTTTGTGTGTCTGTTACTAGTCTTGTAATTATGTGTATTTTGTACGGTCTTTATTAATCATCGAGTCTGTATTCGCAGTCGACCAAGTCGGATATCCTCCTATCCGCTTGGGTCTGACTTGTTTGTCTCTCTTTATATGTATTGGTCGTAAAAACAATGATGTCGCATACTAAGGGTAATTCTGTCATTTATGTTTTATGTTATCTGTGCTATCTGTTTCTGCAATCTGTTGTGCAGAAACAGGTATCAACATTATAGGCCTTGGCGAAACACCTTGTTTCGTCAAAGACATGTCGACGAAACAGAGATAGTATCTTTGGTTCTGTTTCGTCAAGGTGGTCAACGAATCACATGTGATTCGTTGACTGTTGGGCTTGTTACTAGGCCTTCTTCTGTTTCGTCGGCCCACTCTCAGTTTCGTCAAGATGATAAGCCCATCTGCTATATAAGGCACAGGTATGTCACAGTTTAGATTAGAGAGATGAGAGAATACCCTTCAAGCTTGTAAGAATTGTGTTTGTATCAGTTGTTATATCTCATCCAGTTAATCAAAAGAGTGTGTTTCTTTGGTTAACCATTGTGTTCATTGTGTTCTATGTTTGATTGGCTAAATTAAGTGGATTCCGCACACTTAACTTTGTTTGTTATAAACAAGGATTTTGTGGTGAAAATCGATCCTCCGATTTCGAGACCTACACATCTCACAGGCGATGCGTTGATCCTAGCCCAAATGCGTCGGCAACAAATCTGTCAAAAAATACGGACTCTAGCTTAATAGTTTTGTTTATTTATTTGTTTCGGGTTTTTTATTTTTATTTTTTTGTGATATTTTTTGGAATCATGGAAACGTGGAAATGACTTGTTTATGTTTTTCAGCCAAAAACCAATAGAGTAAATCACCCAAGCAAGACACTAGCAACGTGGAAAAGGACTTTATTTATGTAGATAAAAGTAGTAATTGAGAGAACAAGCAATAAAGAACAAAAAGTATTCTTTTATAACAAACAAATTGCAAACAATTTTAATTTGAAAAGCAAAAGATATACAATTTCAAGATAGACATCCCACCAACAAAACTAGAAAACAAAACCCGAAAATTCATAATATAATTAGATTATCATAAAACAAATCAACCTGCTCAAACGAATCTTAATATCTTTAATTAACTTTTCTACAATCGTTGCGAATTTCACCTCTATTCCCTGTTAATGGCTTTATATCACCCATTTTAATCATAGACTCTGCAAAATCCTCCCAGAACTCTTCGGCGTCCCCACTGTATTTCAAAACAAGTTCAGCAGTTTCACCACCATCCAAGAGTGCTTGATCAGAGCTCAAAAGTCCTTTTTTACTCGCCAAACTGGAAAAGTATTTCACATCAAACGAGTTTGGTGTCGGGTCAAGTGGTGCGAGCCTTGAGTCGCCCCCAACTTGTGGACAAATGGTCTGAAGGTGGCTCGCGAAGGCTGGATCAATGTTGGTCTCGTTGTAAATACGATCCCTAAAGTTTCGACACTGAGCAAACCCTAAGGTGTGTGCTCCTGAAAGCACAACTAAGTCCTCCTCGTCGAGCCCTTGGTCCTCAAAGTTTTTTATAAGGGCAGGTAAGTTCATGGACGGTGTCGGGATGTTAGCGTTAGCTGCGCTTTGGCTAGCGGTGGTTGAGTCTCTTCTTCCGAGCCTGACTTTCCATGATGGGCCACCAAGCTGCAAACCATAAAAAGATTTAGATTTACACAAATAATATGTTTGTCACGCTAAAATTTTATTTCTTTTATTTGTTTTCATCATTACAAAAATTTGTTAAAGAGGGACACATTCATGATTTTTTTTCAACTCCATGAAAGTGAGAATTTTTACTCTCTAGGTGTATGTTAACAATCGCAATCACTTACCGCAACAACAGAATCACGAGCGGCAACAGCTAAGATATCTGCACATGACACCACCGGGCAGCCACAAACTTTGTCGACCTCATCCTTGATTTTGTCAATAACCTCGAATCCTCTAGCTGAATTTGCGTTCGGAGCTGCATTTTTCTCGCTGTCTATTGTAGGTGTTTGATCCAAAAGAATGGAACCATCACATCCCTACAAGATTAAAAAAATATACTCAAAAAACAACACCATCACTTTCTATTCATAAAACAACACCAACACTTTCTACTCCCTTATATTCTACAAGATAACACTTCATTTTGCAGCGCCTTGTTCTTCCCTTTCAAGTGTGCGTCATTAAGTATAACGGAAAGTATATTTTACGTAAGAAAATAAAACTTTTATTTCTAAATCATGATAAAAGTTTTTGATTTCTATATTTATTAAGCATCTATAGTTAAATTCAAGTACCAATTTATTGTAAATCATGAATGTTAAAGCACAATTTATATGTGGAAGTTACATGTTTAATCAAATAACAAACAAATATTTTTACTGTTTACATGGAGAGAAGAACTTTAAGAAAAATGCTTGCATTGAACTTTAATAACATGCAAAACTGCTTTAGTTTTTATCAAGTTTGAATACTTTAATTCTTAGGATACTTGCTTTTAATCGTTTTCTAAACTTAATTTGTAAGACTAAACTAAATGTATTAGTTCAACAAGCATTAACAAAACAATCATAATATAAACTTAACAAAACTTAATTTGTAATACTTTAATTCTTAGGCGTTTCGATGGCAAAAAAAAAAATATGTCTTTGCTCCGAATATCCAAGTATGAAATCTCAAATATAAATTTGTAGGAATAAATTACTTACATTAACAAAACAATCATGAAAATGCAGACGTAATAGAGATGCACCCATGCGTTGCTCTTGTGCCAATGCATCCTCCACCACACGTTTGATGGTCGGAAGAGCTTCAGGGCATATGCGATCATAATAATGTGATGACAAACCTGAGTTTGAGGATGCGGTGGCAATACAAGAAATGAGAGAAACAAAAAGATATAATAAACTTCTGATGTTCATCTTCTCCATAAATGATGGCCAAATGTGCTTTTTAGTAGAAATTGTTTGTGTTGTGTATTGTTGTTGCAGTCTTATGTGCTGTATTTATAAGGATCGCAAAGGTAAGAGATGGTTGGATTAATTTAGAAATGGTCAAAGACAAAAGCTAATGTTTGTATTAGTATACTTGCACTAAACAATGTAGGGGACTTGGTTATATAATTCTAGAACTCGTTAAATATTTGAGTTATTCGATATTAAAATTACTATATTAATTATTTTTTTGGGTAGATATCTCAATCCCAGAAGTTATACATAAGATATATTAATTCGAGTTACTTTGATATTTTCGTTATATGAGCTCTAGAAACATATGTAAGACTTGGTAGATAGCATAATCCCCTAGTCCCCAAGTAATGAAAAAGATATAAAAATAAAGGTAGGTTTTGACTTGGCTAGTAATAATAATAAAAAAAAAAAACCATACTTTTTGATTACCCATAAGATAAAAAAAAAATCAATTGATGTATTTGGTGGATGTATATATAATCTATATATGTGTGGGTGTTTGGGGGTAAAGAGTGAAATTGTACTAATTTTAATGTTATTTTACTAATTTCATGAAAATAATAAAAGAGGGGATGGTTAATGATGCATCATGTGTTGCGCTGATAGTCGAAAGACAAGGGAGTACATGCACTAATTGACATTTGTCTTATTTGCCAAGTGTTATGTGCCTTATGTGCAAGGTTTGATGCCAAACTACTATCGAGCCGGGGGTGTCATTGGAAGCAGTCTCTCTATTTCAACAGGATAGAGGTAAAATTGTTTACATCTTACTTTCCTCAGACCCTACCTTAGTTTTGCTATTGGTGGAATTTAGTGAGTATGATGACGATTAATTTGTTATTAGATATAAAAAATATTATTGATATCCCAAAAGAATTTGTCATACTTAAACTTGTAAATATATCGATAAGGTTGTCTTTTTTTATCTGAAATCGAAACTCGACTCGAATTTGAAGTCACCCGAACCTGAATAACCCAAACCCGACCAACCCAAACTTTAAATGGGTCGGTTATCGGGTCACTTTTCCCAAGCAAAAACTCTGATAATCCGACCCAAAAAACCCTAAACTCGAAAGACGAATAAAAACCCAAACATTATTTGTCTTTTTTTTATAGATGCGATTTGATTTGGAATCGTTTGTATGTGAAACATTAAGTTTTAAGACTTTTGAATATTATCGTATCATATTGTTAAATGATGTTTAAAACTTTGATTTTTTTTTTATCAAAATGATATATTTGATGATAATTCGTGAAAAAAAAGAGTTAATTGCCAAAATCGTCCCTGAGGTTTGGACACGTTTGTCATTTTCGTCCAAAATGATATTTTTGTACCATTTTGCCCCCCCACGTTTGGCATTTTTTGCCATTTTCATTCAAATGATTAACTTAGTTAAAAAAACACCATTTAATGAGAGGTATGTTTGAAATTTTACATTTATAAGTAAGGGTATTTTGGTATTTTGGCTTTATCAATTTAAAATGCACTTGGATAGTTTTCCATCTACCATAGGGTCATAGCCTCAGTGTGGTGGCCTGGGGCTTTAAGTATATTAGAAAAATGCACGTTGTGGAATAAAATAAAGTCTACTTTAAGTTTTTTTTTTTTTTTTTTTGAAAATTAAACTTCATTAAAACCACCTCCGACTCAAACGGGCAAAAGGCCAAACACAAAACAACACCCCCGACCCAAACGGGCAAAGGGCAAGGAAATTACAACATATACATAGGGTATTTACACCATTCCGACCATCTAATATACTTACAAGAAGATCTATTTTTAACCCAAGCGAAACTTCTAGATTTTACCTCCCCAATGATGTCTTGCGAACTACATCTTTTCTGTTTAAACACCACTTCATTCCTTTCTTTCCATATGCACCAAGACGTTATCAGAGCCAACCCATAAATATCTTCTCCTCCTTCTTACTACGCTTAATGGATTTGTGGATATCAAAAATATCTTTAAATTCAAAAAGGTAGATCGGCGGGATGTTGCACCAATCGCTGAAAGCCGACCACACCCTCAACGCAATCGAACAAGCAGTGAATAGATGCTCGACCGATTCCTCGGCGTCCTCGCAGAATGGGCACCTAGATGAGGATATGTCCACATTCCTTCTTCTTAAATTTATTCTAGTAGGCAGCCTATCCAGATTGCCTCTCTAGTTCATAATATTGCATTTAATAGGAACCCATCTGCACCAAACAAAAATTGGCGGGTGACAGTTACCTCTCTCCTTAATCAAGTCTGATTTGACAGACTTAACCGAGAATCCGTTCTGACTATCTCCACCCCAAATCCAAGCATCCTTACTAATGGAAACTTTCACCAAACTAAGAACCTCGCAACATTCCTTCCATTCCTTGAGCTCCTCTTCAGACTCTGGCTGCCTAGACCACTGCCACTTGAACACTTCATTTCCTCTTACCGTTTCCATTCTATCTGCAACCCTGCAAGATTTAAATAGCTCCAAACCAAAAAGATGGGGCCATCTCTCCAAGAAGGGGAGGTCACCCACCCATTTATCGATCCAAAACCGAATATCAACCCCATTCCCAACTTTACCCAAAATAAATTGATATAAACCTTTCCCATTAATTTTCAAATTGGAAATCAGTTTCACAATGTTTTTCCAGCACCCCGATATATGCTCGTTAATCGGAAGGAAGCTCCTTTGGTTATGTTTACAATGGCACGCTTCCACCAATTTGCACCACAGATTTTGATTTTCCGCCCTGTATCTCCATCCCCATTTTACGAGAAGGGCTTCGTTGACCTCTTTTAACCTGCTAATACCCAACCCACCTTTTGACTTGGGCCAAGTAACCCAATCCCATGCCACCCAGTTCAATTTAGTAATGTTGCCTGCACCAGCCCATAAGAATTTTTCTCATTTTGGCCTCGAGGGCCTTCAAAATACCCACCGGGGCTTTATATAAAGACAAATAATAAATAGGTAGGCTTTCCAAAACAGAGTTTATTAAAGTAAGCCTTCCCCCCATCGATAAAGTTTTCGCTTTCCACGTCGACAATCTTTTCTCAAAAGTCTCAATAATAGGACTTCAATTGTTTATTCTGTTCATATTCGCCCCCACTTTAATTCCCAAGTATGTAAGCGGAGTACAATCTGTATTACACCCTATCACTTTAGCCATTTCCGACACGGACCCGCTATCGACACCCAACCCATATATGTTAGATTTTTGAAGATTAATTTTTAAGCCCGAACATAAATAGAAAATTCTTAGACATCTAGCCACGTTTTTAACATTGACCCTATCCCACTCTCCCAACATAAGCATCATCAGCATAAAAAAGATGAGAAATTACCGGACCGTTATTTGGAGTTCGAATACCTTTGAAAAGACCTTCCATCCTCGTTTATACAAAATGTTAGATAGTGCCTCCATGACCAGAAGAAACAGAAACGGGGAAAGTGGGTCGCCTTATCTGACCCCTTTAGAGCAGTTGAATTCAAAGGTGGGAGACCCATTAACAAGAACCGAGGATCTAGCCGAAGCTAGAATTCCCTTAATCCATTTACACCATAATGCAGGAAAACCCATTTGCCCCATGATGTCCACAAGAAAGCTCCAACTCACATTGTCGTACGCCTTTTCTGTAACACCCCAAAACCCGAACGTATAACTCACTAATAAGATTTCATGGAATATGAAAAATGTTTAAATAAACATGTTGTATAAGAATGAATAGAAGATATAACTTAGTTAGAATAAATGTGAAATATTGCATTATAGAATAAACTATGACCAAATTTAGGCAAACATATAAATGGAGGGGCTAAACATGTACAAGGAAAAAGATATTTACTAAAAGCAAAATAAGGAAAAAACAAACACACACATCTGGCGTGTGTGTGTGTGTCGCCCCAAGCAGGAGAAAAAGAGGAGAAACCCTAAAATCCTTGAAGTTGCAAAATTGAGAAGGGAAATTGAAGCTATTCATATGCATGAATCTGAATGTGCAACCATTTAAGCCTACTAATCAAGTGGTAAGTTGTAGAATTTCGATTTGATGATCATTGATGAGATGGGTTGTGTTTAATCCTTGAGCCTATGTGAAATTAGAATGGTAATGAACTAGAATCATCTCATGAAACATGAATTGTGTTCGAATTTCTGATTATATTGATGATTTAATGAAAACCCACTTGTAAAAGTAATTTTATGAAGATGATGATGTTGCATGTGCTAAATCAAGTATAGTTTTGATATATATATGAAGTTGGATATTGTGGATTATTGTTAATAGCCTTGATTTAGGATGAAAGTTATGTGAGGTTAATGGAATTTGATGATCTTGATATGAACTAGTAAGAATATGCAAAGAATGCTTGTACATTATGCTTAGATAGTGGTACGCACACAAAGTGTTTGATAAAATGCCTACATGAAACTTGAATTGATTCAAGTTTGTGTTAAAAAGTTAGTAAATTCGTCACTTTTGACAGCCCTAGATAGTCATCTTGTAAAGGCCGTATCTCATTCGTTATTAGGAGTTAGACAACGAGCCTTATATCGTTGAAAAGCTTGTTTCGCATGTTACAATTCTTATTTGGTCACAAGAGGCTGGTTATGAGATTTAATGGGTCAAAACAGCATGAAAAGTTAGTAAATTCGTCACTTTTGACAGCCCTAGATAGCCATCTTGTAAAGGCCGTATCTCATTCGTTATTAGGAGTTAGACAACGAGCCTTATATCGTTGAAAAGCTTGTTTCGCATGTTACAATTCTTATTTGGTCACAAGAGGCTGGTTATGAGATTTAGTGGGTCGAAACAGCATGAAAAGTTAGTAAATTCGTCACTTTTGACAGCCCTAGATAGTCATCTTGTAAAGGCCGTATCTCATTCGTTATTAGGAGTTAGACAACGAGCCTTATATCGTTGAAAAGCTTGTTTCGCATGTTACAATTCTTATTTGAAAGTCGAAGTCAGATTATGTGATTAAGAAGGGGGAAAGTGACCCCGAACAGCTGCTGCGTGAAAAATGCAGCAATGAAAATAATGTGTTTTATGAACTTAAAACATAAGATTTTCTAGTCACCAATTTACTAAACACTAAATATTGCTTCGCGTGAATGTTTACAGTTGTTAAGGTGTGTTTAAAGCGTTCATATGTGTAAAATTGGCGTTAATGTATAGCAAGTAAGGATGGTAAAATCATGTTGTTCATGTACCCCAAATATGGTCGTCTAGTATGGAATCCCGAAAGCTTTAGTATATGTAGTATTGATATTATGTATGTGTGTGTATGTAATGGATTGATCATGTGGTTGTAAGCATGTTACATAATGAATATGAAGTGTATATAATGCCATTGTTATAGCTTAATATGATGACATGGATATATGAGGTTAAGTCGAAAGTCCATAAGATGGGTCGTTGACTTTTGAAAGTCAAACCTTGCATAAGTAGTATGGCTAGACTCTTGTCAAATTTCAATGCTATAAAGTCATAGGGCGCATGTTTAACAATGTGTGTTATATGCAATTATTTAAGGAATTATACGAGTTGGAAAAGATGTGATTTTAGGTATATGTCTTATGTTTGTTAGACTTGACTAATGAAAGTCAAACGTGAACCATGCATTCGACATGATCATTAAGTGTACAATCATGTATACTAACAAGAATGTGATTGCGTGATGAGAAGGCATAGGGATCATGTGGAAATGGACTCAAGAACGGAAGGTTAACGGGTTAAGCGGAGGCGAGGAAGCAAGCATGAACACTAACGCTCGAGGTAAGTGATTCTAATTTCACCTTTTAGCTTGTTTAAATAAGGTATTGTTCTAGATAATTGAGTATGTTACGAAGTCAAACATGGATTTGGTTGAATGAAAACGATGGTTCTCGCTAAGTAGATCGAATGTGTAAAATGAAGTTTTGTTGTCATAACATAATGAATTGTAAGTAAGTTCCGAACCTCTTTTTATTATTTAGAAAGATTTGTTAATTTTGTCATATGTTGCGAATAGTGAGATATGTAAGAACGTAAGATCAAATGAAGTTCTAAGTTTTGTTTTGTGGTGATGGGTCAAAAATGTTAACTAAGTCGAAAAGTGTGTATTAAAGATCAAACGGGTCAAAAACTAGGTAGCGGGGTAAGGTAAGGATTCGACCATTAAGGCATGATTGTTAGTATTAGAATGATTTAGGGGCTTGGACAAATGTTATTTTACGTTTTGGGACGCTCGGGGTGCACGAACAGGGGTCGAAACGGTGAAAATAAGCAAAAAAAAAACGGAGAGCAGATCTGCAGAGGGGCGTCCCCGACGCCGCTACCAGCGTCGCCGACGCTGGTGGGTTTTGGCCGACGCCCTATGTTGCTAGTTAAGTCAGTTTCTTTGTTTTCTTTGATTCTCGGGCCCCGTAAGCCCATTCCTAAGCCCCGTTAGACCCCCGTCATGCACCCTAACTTTACCAAATAGTTGTGTGAGTTATGGATGAGTAAGGAACCCGTTTTAAAGCTTCCGAAATGCAACCCAAATTTAAGAGAGAGTTTTTATCAAGTATGGGTAGAAGGGAACTTGCTCGTGGGTATGCATAAGGATAAAATAAGTAGTTATACATGTGGGTATGTGTTTGATTGTATGTAAGTAATTGGAACTCGTAGGTGAGTATGACTATGAACGCGTAAGTATGGAGATTTATGTGTATGTAATTTACATGTATAGACGTGTGTGTTTAGGGCTTGCATGTAATATTGTGTAAGATGTAAATTGTAAGTTTTTGTACGAACAGAAAGGTATGTATGCATGGATTGGAATTTAAATATATGCACGAATGAATGAGACTTGTTTATGTGTATATGTGGACTTATTCATATGAATGAAATCTAACGATGCTAACCGTTTTTCTATTGAGAATGAAATGGAAGTGCAGGTATGCAAATAATGGAAGTCGTAGGTTTGACACTAAAATCCAATGATGGTGTTCGAATGGATGGATGAATGGATTAACATAAGCGAAAGCATGAGATGTCGACGCCTAACTATGTATGTTTAAAACTTATGTATGATGTGACTGGTTGCTAACGATGTGATTGTATGTGGTGGCTACAGGTTGCGTGGATTTAGCATCATTATGAAGGATAGAAAGATTGAAGATCGAGTCAAGAGCAAAGGATTGTACGGGAAAGATCGGTCACATAGTTTAGCAAATGTAGGTCCGAAGTATAAATATAATGGAACGTGGTAAATCCTTTTTAATGAATGTATGACATTTGATATTCGAACTTTCCTGTAAGTACTATGTCTATTAAAGAACGAAATTTTTGGGTTCATATTTCCCGCTGTGTTGTATTTTTTTAAGTTATTACAAGTTAGTCTTACAGGGAATTGTTCATAATACGAATGGGTCATGCCCGATTTTTGTTAAATTATAGCATGATAATATTACTTTCGGATTAAGAATTTTGGGCGTTACAAGTTGGTATCAGAGCCCTGGTTTGAGCGAAATCAAGTATGAGGAGGTAAATACTTGAGCTCAAACCTGTGTGCTCTTGTGACAAGAAACCCGTACAATCCAAGACTCGACCAAGATCTAAGGGTAGAAGCCAAGGTAAGTATGTCCTTAAGTATATATTGGAAGATAATTAACAATATGTTATGTGTAAGGTAAGCATGGTTGCTTGGAAGGAATGATTTGTGGATGCGGTCTAGCACCGGCACCAAGGTATGTAATATGACATATTGACCCAGGTATATATATCTAATATATGTAAGTACATGTGATGGTAAAACCTATCAATGAAAGGAAAATTTTAAATAAAAAAAATGGTAAGAAGGGTAATGAAGTTTTGGAATAGTTATACGTGCCGAAACCTAATTCTTCGGACATAAGGTAACAATTACACGAAGACACGAAACTAGTATGTTGATTGTGTACCTGGCCAGTACACAAGAAACATATGACGTTCGTGAGCCTGTGATAATTGTTACAGGTGTGTCCGTTAGAATTGGGTAGCAGGTGGGCGTATGGGTGAAATGGGTAGTAAGACTATCAGGAGATTTAGAGTAATACGTAAGAGTGAAAAGTGCGAATGATAAGAAGGAAGAATGTTGAATCCGTAAGAAAGTACGAATCAACAATGTATGAATGCAATGCTTGAATCCGCGAGACGGATTCAAGGGATGAAAGGCGTAAATGATATGTTTGAATCCGTGAGACGGATTCAAAGAATGAAACATATGAATGCAATGCTTGAATCCGCGAGACGGATTCAAGGAATGAAAAGCACGAATGCAATGTTTGAATCCGAGAGGCGGATTCAAAGAACGAAAGATGTAAATGCAATGTTTGAATCCGCGAGACGGATTCAAAAGATAGAAGGTACGAAAGGTATGAATAATGTGTTCGAATCCGTGAAACAGATTTAAGATACAAAAGACGGAACTAGTCTACGTGAGAAGAAGTCGATAGCTTGACCATGTATGCGTCAAACAAGTCATATAAGTAAATGTAAAGCAAATGAACAAAAGAATGATAGGAATGAAAATATCCGAATGTGTAAGTAATTACGGACCAGACAAGTAAATATTTCTTAAGTGATATGATTCAAATTATGCTTAAATTTTCATGTATAGATACATGAATATATTTATGCAAATGCGTTGTATGCAAGAATGGTCGAAAGGATAAATGGGTCATACGGTCAGATGGCGATTGGCATTTGAACTCGTTAGTTAATGTTTTGATATGTTAAGTTTTGTATTCATAGGTGAGATTGATGAATGGACACGCAATGTCATCAATCGGAAAGGAATGATCACCGTAAGATAAGGATGGCGAATCAATGGAATCTACTTCCGTCAGATATCATAGTGTGATAAACCTATCAAGATCAGTGAAAGAATTCTCATAAGCGGCAGCTCATTACCCGGATGAATGAGATCAATCCTGGGATGGGTTGAATTTGTAATGAAGTGGTCGGTTCGCTTTCGCAGGTCGTGGCATTATTCCAAAATAGTAAGGTTAGTGAATTGTTTAATATGTGAATTTAAGTATAAAGTTAGGAATTGAATAAGTACCTCCGCACGAGCCAGTGGTAAAGCAAGATGTGATATGATAAGGAAGGGTTGACTTTTAGAAGTAGGCTAAGAATGAGTTTTAAATCTGGCTTAAGTAGTAGACAGTGCATGTATGAGTAAGAAGGTAGAAGTAAAACTCCAAGTATATACGAAATTACTAGAACTAATACCTACGGTGAATGTGGTAGCAAGTTCATATGAACTTCATTTTGCTTTTATGTAAATCATGGTAGAAAACCCTTGGGTTTGCTTCTAGTTTGCACACTTTAGTTCTAGTACGATAATGTGATGGTACGATTATATCTACTCATGAATAAGACTTTTGCAAAGATCCTGAATGTATTCATGTGGTATTGAGCATCGTGAATGGATAGATGAAAAAGTAAGAATAGTATTGGTCTACCAAGAATGAGAAAGGTTTCGGGGACGAAACCTCCTTTAAGGGGGGTAGACTTGTAACACCCCAAAACCCGAACGTATAACTCACTAATAAGATTTCATGGAATATGAAAAATGTTTAAATAAACATGTTGTATAAGAATGAATAGAAGATATAACTTAGTTAGAATAAATGTGAAATATTGCATTATAGAATAAACTATGACCAAAGTTTAGGCAAACATATAAATGGAGGGGCTAAACATGTACAAGGAAAAAGATATTTACTAAAAGCAAAATAAGGAAAAAACAAACACACACATCTGGCGTGTGTGTGTGTGTCGCCCCAAGCAGGAGAAAAAGAGGAGAAACCCTAAAATCCTTGAAGTTGCAAAATTGAGAAGGGAAATTGAAGCTAATCATATGCATGAATCTGAATGTGCAACCATTTAAGCCTACTAATCAAGTGGTAAGTTGTAGAATTTCGATTTGATGATCATTGATGAGATGGGTTGTGTTTAATCCTTGAGCCTATGTGAAATTAGAATGGTAATGAACTAGAATCATCTCATGAAACATGAATTGTGTTCGAATTTCTGATTATATTGATGATTTAATGAAAACCCACTTGTAAAAGTAATTTTATGAAGATGATGATGTTGCATGTGCTAAATCAAGTATAGTTTTGATATATATATGAAGTTGGATATTGTGGATTATTGTTAATAGCCTTGATTTAGGATGAAAGTTATGTGAGGTTAATGGAATTTGATGATCTTGATATGAACTAGTAAGAATATGCAAAGAATGCTTGTACATTATGCTTAGATAGTGGTACGCACACAAAGTGTTTGATAAAATGCCTACATGAAACTTGAATTGATTCAAGTTTGTGTTAAAAAGTTAGTAAATTCGTCACTTTTGACAGCCCTAGATAGTCATCTTGTAAAGGCCGTATCTCATTCGTTATTAGGAGTTAGACAACGAGCCTTATATCGTTGAAAAGCTTGTTTCGCATGTTACAATTCTTATTTGGTCACAAGAGGCTGGTTATGAGATTTAGTGGGTCAAAACAGCATGAAAAGTTAGTAAATTCGTCACTTTTGACAGCCCTAGATAGCCATCTTGTAAAGGCCGTATCTCATTCGTTATTAGGAGTTAGACAACGAGCCTTATATCGTTGAAAAGCTTGTTTCGCATGTTACAATTCTTATTTGGTCACAAGAGGCTGGTTATGAGATTTAGTGGGTCAAAACAGCATGAAAAGTTAGTAAATTCGTCACTTTTGACAGCCCTAGATAGTCATCTTGTAAAGGCCGTATCTCATTCGTTATTAGGAGTTAGACAACGAGCCTTATATCGTTGAAAAGCTTGTTTCGCATGTTACAATTCTTATTTGAAAGTCGAAGTCAGATTATGTGATTAAGAAGGGGGAAAGTGACCCCGAACAGCTGCTGCGTGAAAAATGCAGCAATGAAAATAATGTGTTTTATGAACTTAAAACATAAGATTTTCTAGTCACCAATTTACTAAACACTAAATATTGCTTCGCGTGAATGTTTACAGTTGTTAAGGTGTGTTTAAAGCGTTCATATGTGTAAAATTGGCGTTAATGTATAGCAAGTAAGGATGGTAAAATCATGTTGTTCATGTACCCCAAATATGGTCGTCTAGTATGGAATCCCGAAAGCTTTAGTATATGTAGTATTGATATTATGTATGTGTGTGTATGTAATGGATTGATCATGTGGTTGTAAGCATGTTACATAATGAATATGAAGTGTATATAATGCCATTGTTATAGCTTAATATGATGACATGGATATATGAGGTTAAGTCGAAAGTCCATAAGATGGGTCGTTGACTTTTGAAAGTCAAACCTTGCATAAGTAGTATGGCTAGACTCTTGTCAAATTTCAATGCTATAAAGTCATAGGGCGCATGTTTAACAATATGTGTTATATGCAATTATTTAAAGAATTATACGAGTTGGAAAAGATGTGATTTTAGGTATATGTCTTATGTTTGTTAGACTTGACTAATGAAAGTCAAACGTGAACCATGCATTCGACATGATCATTAAGTGTACAATCATGTATACTAACAAGAATGTGATTGCGTGATGAGAAGGCATAGGGATCATGTGGAAATGGACTCAAGAACGAAAGGTTAACGGGTTAAGCGGAGGCGAGGAAGCAAGCATGAACACTAACGCTCGAGGTAAGTGATTCTAATTTCACTTTTTAGCTTGTTTAAATAAGGTATTGTTCTAGATAATTGAGTATGTTACGAAGTCAAACATGGATTTGGTTGAATGAAAACGATGGTTCTCGCTAAGTAGATCGAATGTGTCAAATGAAGTTTTGTTGTCATAACATAATGAAGTGTAAGTAAGTTCCGAACCTCTTTTTAGTATTTAGAAAGATTTGTTAATTTTGTCATATGTTGCGAATAGTGAGATATGTAAGAACGTAAGATCAAATGAAGTTCTAAGTTTAGTTTTGTGGTAATGGGTCAAAAATGTTAACTAAGTCGAAAAGTGTGTATTAAAGATCAAACGGGTCAAAAACTAGGTAGCGGGGTAAGGTAAGGATTCGACCATTAAGGCATGACTGTTAGTATTAGAATGATTTAGGGGCTTGGACAAATGTTATTTTACGTTTTGGGACGCTCGGGGTGCACGAACAGGGGTCGAAACGGTGAAAATAAGCAAAAAAAAAAAACGGAGAGCAGATCTGCAGAGGGGCGTCCCCGACGCCGCTACCAGCGTCGCCGACGCTGGTGGGTTTTGGCCGACGCCCTATGTTGCTAGTTAAGTCAGTTTCTTTGTTTTCTTTGATTCTCGGGCCCCGTAAGCCCATTCCTAAGCCCCGTTAGACCCCCGTCATGCACCCTAACTTTACCAAATAGTTGTGTGAGTTATGGATGAGTAAGGAACCCGTTTTAAAGCTTCCGAAATGCAACCCAAATTTAAGAGAGAGTTTTTATCAAGTATGGGTAAGAAGGGAACTTGCTCGTGGTATGCATAAGGATAAAATAAGTAGTTATACATGTGGGTATGTGTTTGATTGTATGTAAGTAATTGGAACTCGTAGGTGAGTATGACTATGAACGCGTAAGTATGGAGATTTATGTGTATGTAATTTACATGTATAGACGTGTGTGTTTAGGGCTTGCATGTAATATTGTGTAAGATGTAAATTGTAAGTTTTTGTACGAACAGAAAGGTATGTATGCATGGATTGGAATTTAAATATATGCACGAATGAATGAGACTTGTTTATGCGTATATGTGGACTTATTCATATGAATGAAATCTAACGATGCTAACCGTTTTTCTATTGAGAATGAAATGGAAGTACAGGTATGCAAATAATGGAAGTTATAGGTTTGACACTAAAATCCAATGATGGTGTTCGAATGGATGGATGAATGGATTAACATAAGCGAAAGCATGAGATGTCGACGCCTAACTATGTATGTTTAAAACTTATGTATGATGTGACTGGTTGCTAACGATGTGATTGTATGTGGTGTCTACAGGTTGCGTGGATTTAGCATCATTATGAAGGATAGAAAGATTGAAGATCGAGTCAAGAGCAAAGGATTGTACGGGAAAGATCGGTCACATAGTTTAGCAAATGTAGGTCCGAAGTATTAATATAATGGAACGTGGTAAATCCTTTTTAATGAAGGTATGACATTTGATATTCGAACTTTCCTGTAAGTACTATGTCTATTAAAGAACGAAATTTTTGGGTTCATATTTCCCGCTGTGTTGTATTTTTTTTTAAGTTATTACAAGTTAGTCTTACATGGAATTGTTCATAATACGAATGTGTCATGCCCGATTTTTGTTAAATTATAGCATGATAATGTTACTTTCGAAATAAGAATTTTGGGCGTTACATTTTCGAAGTCGATTTTAAGTAAAAAAGCCTTTTTATTGTATTTTTTGATCCAAGCCAAAAGCTCATTAAGCATAAGCGGACTATCAAGAATATATCTCCCTTTAAGAAAAGCCGTTTGATTTTCCGAGATGATAGTCCCAATAACCACTTTAAGCCGATTAGCCAAAATCTTAGAAATAGTTTTGCTGATCACCCCAATCAAATTAATAGGTCTATACTCTTTCAGCCCCATCGGATCTTTGTTTTTGGTAATGAGAGTTATGAAGGAAGAACTGCATCCCACTGCTAATGAACCTTTGCTGTAAAAAGAAACCAACAGGTCATAGAAATCATTTTCGAAAACGTTCCACTACCTTTTGATAAAAGTAAAGTTGAAACCATCCGGCCCTAGAGCTTTGTCAGACCCACATTCAAACACCGCGCGTTTAATCTCCTCTTTGCTAAAGGGGACCGTCAGAGAAGCCGCGTCCGCTTCCGATAGACGCTTAGCGTTTTGGCAAATGAGTTTAGGTCTGTCTTTGATCTTTTCCTCGAACACCCTTTTGAAATGGCCCATAATCTCTTTTTTTATCAAATAAGGTTCAGTGGTCCAAACTTCATTAATCATAAGTCCCGGTATATTGTTACACGCCCTTCTACTTTTGATGTATCCGTGAAAGAACCTTGTATTCTCTTCTCCTTCTAAATCCCATCTTGCTCTAGCTCTTTGCTTGATATCTTTCAGTTTGTAGGCTTCGAGCTCCATTAGATCTTTGAGGCATTCCGATCTGGTCCACTCCTCCTCTTCACTTAATTCTCTGCCTTCCGTCGCCTCTTCCAAGCGTTCTAACTCTTCCTTAATTGTCATTTCCGTTTCCTCTTCCTTAGATAATACCTCTTTTTTCCAGGCTCCTAAAGCTTCCTTAATCTTTTTAAGCTTTTGGAATAACCTCATGTCCGGATCCCCAACCCCATTAAAATTTGCAATCTCCTTAAGAACCACCTCATCGAAATCCTTTCTTTCCAACCAAGAGTTGAAAAATCTGAATGGCTTTGGTCCAAAGTTTTTATCCGCGCAAGTCAAAACAAGAGGGCAATGATCCGAGAACAATCTAGGCAACGCCCGAAGGCAAGCCCCCGGCCAATTCAGGAAGAAATCTTGATCCACCAAAACTCTATCGATTTTACTAAGTTTATTATCATTGTCTTTGAGATATGTAAATTTTCTCCCTTTCATATCATACTCTCTCAACCCATTATCAGAAATAAAATCATTAAAATTAGAAGCACATTTTTTATTAAAAAAAGAGTTTCTCCTTTCCTCTCGAAAACGCACCGCATTAAAATCTCCCAGGATCATCCACCAGCCCGGATGACAATCCATCACCCCCCAATATCATCCCAAAGAGCTTTTTTTTGAGGAACTTTTTGAGGAGCGTAAACGTTTACAATATTAATAACTTGATTGCTACCTTTTAAAGTCCCCATTGTTAATAAAAAATTAGGGTGTTTGAAAGAATCGTGTACCTTGAGAATACCAGGATCCCACATGCTAACCACCCCTCCAGATCTGCCAGCTGCCGGAACGTGATCCATCATGAACTTACCATTTCCCCAAAATTTCTCGAAGTCGATACCTGAAATGTCACTAAATTGAATTTCTTGTAACGCGATAAAATCAATACCATTGTCACGTTTTAATTTTTTTATCCAACCCGCTTTGTTTTTGTCCCCCTCTCCTAAACCTCTAATATTAAAAGAAAGAAAATTCATTTATCCCCAGTTTGAATTCCTTCTTCCCTGATCACTTCTTTAATCAAATTCTCGTGTCCCTGCAAGTCAACTCCTAATGCGTCCCCCATGGCTGATGTAATATTAAGCTCCTCAAATATATTTTCCGCCACCTCCTCACTTGGCAATAAATTTAGTTCTTTCACCACCTTCTCTTCCCTTTCCTTTCTAGTGCCACTAGACTCCTTCTGTTGTGTAGCGCACTTTCCCACGCTCCCTACACAAAACTCGTCGGTTTTTCCCGGTTGAGCACTTATGTCACAATCCTCCTGTATCCCTATAATTTCGTTCAGATCGAAAGGGTCGTTATCTCTCGATCTTTTTCTGGGCCTCATAATCTCACCTACTTCCTCCAATAAAGTTTTTTTATATATGGGCTTTCTGACCTTTTTACCTCTTTTGCATGGTCCAAAAGAGTTTAGGTCAACTTTAAAAACATTTTGCCTATCACCTGACCCTTCATCGCCGCCTCCCAAAATCTCTGCATCTTTCCTATGCCATCCATCATTACTCCATTGGACCTTTTCAAAACTCCTAGGAGATACCGAAAAAAACCCATTTTCCATGCTTACACTACCATTAACTATTCTTGGATTTGCTACCTCATTAAAGGTACCCATCTGTACATCTTCTACCGGTTCCGATGAGCTTCTCGACGGCGGGATTTTTTTGTCAGAATTAACCACAAAGCACTCATCACTCTGCTCCTGAACACCCGACTCCTTATACGCCGGAATATCGACATTCCGCCCGCACCGGTCATCAACCTTTTCATGCGGACTCTCGTCCTCCACCGGCGCAGCCATAGCGGAATCGCCAGCCTTCTGACTCCGGTCACCCTCTCCGATTCCCTCCTCCACCGGTGTCGGCTCCTCCGATTTTTTCTCCCCATTGCTGAGGTTGTCGACCTCCGACATGAGATCCCACCCGTCGCTTTCTTCCGAGCTCACATCCTGTTTGTCAACCGAATCTGGTATCCACACCCCCCTTTCTTCTTCGATCCAGATCCTATATCGTTTTCCTTTCTCAACAATCACCACTTCTTCTTCAATTCTTTTTACCTTGTCCGTCAAAACGCCCACACAATCAGATGTAAGAATATTATCCCCGATTGTCTTTGTGAAGCATGAATAACTTTGCCGAAAACTCTCCCCACCGAATCGTAGGTTTCGTTACCGGACAAATGTAAAGGTACTCCGTGTATGTTAAGCCAAGCCAATCTTTCGAAAGCAATCGCCTGTCCCTTCCAAATCTCTAAATTGTCAAACCATCCAAAGCCCGTCGCGTTAGCTCTGAAAACGTCGGCCTCGATCGCCGTCGGGAAAACCAAATATACTTAATCACCACGTTCCCGAAGTTTGCTTCCTTCAACAGGATGTCAAGTTTCCTAAGATTCCATACATCTTTCATCCTACCAATGATCGCCTTGTCATGCAGTTCAACATATGCCAAAGCATATTCGGAAACCGTCACCTCTTTTGCTCTGCCCACATCTATAGGTTTACCGGACACCATGTCGGCGTATGATGTCCCTTTGTTAACGGAAGATCTACCCCTAAAATCTCCTGCTCCTTGGAGAGGTGATGACTCTCGTTTTGAACAAAGCGACTCTGACCCTTTTCATTACCCTCAGGTTCCTTGTAAACGCCCCCTGCATCATTTTCTTTCGCGAACCTCGCGATGTTGATAAAAAAATTGTAGCTTCCGATCCAGATATTCCTCATCTGCCTCTCTAATTCCGCTGCATTTTTCACCCCCTTGAAACTAGCAAAACCGAAACAGTAGCCATTTTTGTCTCTTTTCTTCGCGATAAACACCCCCTGAAGAGACCCGAAAGGCCCAAGTGCTTCTTCAACATCCTTAGAGCTGCATCATTCCGGAAGCCTCGACACAAAAAACTTTGTGATACCGACTGTACTCCGGCCGTCCATGTCTGCCGGGTGCTGGGAATTGATTTGGTCTACTTTAAGTATATTAGAAAAAGAAAAAAGAAATTAAAAAGAAAAAGAAATCTAATTGGAGAGAATCAACGGGGCCCTCAAATCAACCCTATAACACTCGTTAAAAGCTTGGCAATTACCTATGAAGATGATGTGGCGGGGGCACTGAGTAACACGGCCACACCAACGCCTTGATATAAATTTGGTGAAACCAACAAACGTGAACAATTTTTCTATTGGCTCGTGGAATGTGAACAATTCTTTTGTGGTTTCATTTTGTTAGAAAACAAAAGTTTCCATGAAATAGCAAGGAATTTCGTTTGATTTTGTTTGTTAAGTGCATAGCACCTCGTGAAATGTGGACATTCTTTTTAATAAAATTCCATTGTGATCAAAGTTTTATCATAGTCCTTTTTTCTTTCCATTGTGATAAAAGTTTTGTCAGACTAGACGGTATGGGGCCGGTTTAGGCTGGCGTGGCCCGGCGCCGCACCCCCACACCGCCCTACAAAGGCCCGGCGCGTCAACCCCGGCTCCCCAACGACGTGCTCGACGTGCCTTGTTTTGAAATTATAGCCGTTATAACGGCTAGTTCATTTAATAAAAAAATACCCCTTTTTCTATAAAACACTCTCATTTTATACCATTATTTCACCATTTTCTCCCCACTTTCAACCCAAAACACTCTCATTTTTATACCATTCTTTTATAAAAAAAATATCTTTTCACCCACAATACAATCTAATTCTTGGTGGTCCTCGTCTTAGGAGGAGGAAGAGGAGATGTTTTACGCAAACGCTATGCTAAGGGCGGCGCAGATTATTATAGAGGAGGAAGAGGAAGAGGAAGACATCTCGTCTGAAAGCGTTATTACCAGGCGACTACGGATTAACAGAGACCGCCAAGGTTTATCATTAATAAATTTTATTATCCTTATTCCTTATTTCCTCATATTTCTATTTTTTTACGACAGGAGCGCACGAGAAATTGGTGAACGATTATTTTTCGGATGCACCCCTTTACAATGCCGAAATTTTCAGACGCAGGTTTCAAATGAGTCGCCGGTTATTCACAAGCATTGCTGATGATTTGGCGGGGCAAGACCCGTTTTTCACGCAACGACCCGATGCTCGTGGTTATGAAGGGTTCAGCTGTTGATGCATATTTGTGACAACAGCTTAGATTTGGTATTTGGATATCTTGTAATTACTAAAACAATAAACAGTCAGCGGGGTTAGCTTTGTAATAGTTAATTAAGAGTGATTGGGCCAAACCAAACCAAGATATGGGGGATGGTAGGCGAAATGGGCCTTGCCCATGACCTAGCCCATATGCAAAGCTTTGTCCTATATAAACAAAGCTTAGCATTAGGGTTTAGGTTAATGATCTAATCACCTTAATCACTTTTAGAGAGAATTCGTGAAAGACAAAGGCTTGAACGAATTGGAGATCTTGATTAATTGTAATCGTTTGAAGATAATCAATAAAGATCGGGTTTATAGAGATTTCTGTTTCTACTCGTTTTCTGTTAAATCTGATCTAGGGGATTCTGCACTCCAGGTTAAATCGACGATTCTATTACGATCCACACGGATTAGGGGACCTACAATTGGTATCAGAGCGTTAGGCTCTTGATTGGCTTGGTTCAGAATCGTTTTCTGTAGAAAAATCAAAGTTTTGGACGTTTTTGGAGGCTGAGTTAGGGTTCTGCTGTTGATTTCGGATAAACAGCAAGGATTTCGGATAAAAAGCAAGCATTTCGAATCCATTTTGGATAGAAATCTTGCTTTTTGGACCATTTCCAACCAGAAATCAAGCATTTCGGATCATTTCGGATATAAAGGCTTGCATTTCGGACCAGAAATCTTGGATTTCGGATCATCTCGGATCAAAAAGTTGTTTTCGGACTAGATTAACTTGCATTTCGGATCAATCAAAAGGATTACGGATCATTTCGGATTATAGGGTGTTCATTTCGGATCAGATTATTCCATTTCGGACCAGAAAGTGTTTATTACGTACCATTTCTGACCATTCCGAATAACCATTTCGGATTCAGGATCATCTCGGACCATTCGGACAAGGTGGAATTTTTCTTGGCTTGCGTAGGAAAAATTTCACTGTTTCGTGTTTAGAAAATTATCCGTAGCTCATCGCAAGAAACCGTTTGCACCGTTGGACTCCTTGGATTTTTAGGACAAAAAAAGACTCTGGAAAACCCCGAAAAAGGTTTTCGACATTATATATCATTGGAATCGTAATTTCGAGACGAATCTAACGGTATAATTTGGTAAAAACAGGTTTCGGACAAAAATTGTACGGTTTTACCAGTCTGCTTAAGTTAAAATGTCAAACATGTCTAAATTGAACGAACTTTTAAGGATGGAACATGAGGTTGGCACAACCAACAAACCACCTAAGATGATGAAGGTGGAAAACTACTTGACATGGAAGGACAGGTTTCAATCCTTCATTGAATATCAGGACACACGCATGTGGATCTGTATTGTAGATGGGTACACAAACCCAACACACGACTTTGAGGGCATACCAAGTGTCTCAGCCTACGTGAACATGCAGGAGGGCTGATAAAAGGATGTATGAGGCTGAAAAGAGAGCCATGGCTGCTATCAAGATGTCCTTACCTGACAGCATAAAACATACCTTTCAGAAGTACACTACTTCAAAGGAAATGTGGGATGTACTAGAGAAGAGATATGAGGGAAATCCTGATGTCAAGAAGAACAAAGTTGATCTACTAAAGAAGCAGTTTGCTGTATTCAAGCATATGAAAAATGAGTCACTTGAGGACATCATCACTCAATACTACAATCTGATGTCAGAATTGGACAATTATGATACAGATTGCTATACTGACAAAGAGAAAAATGACAAGCTGCTTGATGTTCTACCTGCTAAATGGGATATCTACACTCTCATGATCAAGGGAGAAGCAAATTATGAGACAAAGTAACTGGAAGAAGTAGTTGGAAAGCTGAGAGCTTATGAGCTCAATATGAAGAAGAAAGACACTGGATATGATCAGGTTCAAGATCCAGGGATTTACAATGGGCTTACATCTTCTTCATCTCACGACGCTTCTAGCGACTCTGCTACTGCGTTTCTTTCATGTGAGAATGAGCAGGTCACAGTGAATGAGGATGGTGATGTGTGTTTTGTAGCTGCTTCAGGAGGATCAACAGGAGCTAAGAGAACATCAGCTTCTAGGCAAAGTAGTAGTACAAAGGTGATGCCAATGAGTGTGAAGTCTCCTGAAGAACATCTTGCTCTACTTGCTTCATTCGTTGCTTCTTATGAGAACTACATTCAAGGGAAGATATCTGATCCTGCCACTTTAGATGAAGATTATAATCAGATTGACCCTGATGATCTAGAAGAGATGGATTTGCAATGGCAAATGGCCATGATTTCCAGAAGAGTAAAGAGGTTCATGAACAGAACTGGAAGGAAGTTTGTGGGGAAAAGCGTTGGTTTTGACAAGACCAAAGTGAGGTGCTTTAACTGTCAAAGTTACGGACATTTTGCTAGGGAATGTCAAAAACAAAAGCAAGAGACTTCGATTCAGAGTTGGAACAATAGGAATGCATCAAACAACTCTAACTCAAGGGCTTTGATCTCTATTGCACGAGAGGGGTCATATGACTGGAGTGTTCATTTGGAAAATAATGAGAATGTCACTCAAGCATTCATGGCAGAGATTGTACTCGTTGATGATGCTGAAGCTAACGTGAATGTTGAAATTGAGAAAGAAAGTGAAGCTAAGGTAGATAAGGCTGATCAGACAACTGAAGTTGAAGAGAAAAAGCGAAAGTCTGACCGTGAAAGGGAAGCTGAAGAGAAAGATGCAAAATACAAAAGAATGGAAGCTTAGCTCGCTGCTCTCATGGCCAACTCAGACAAATCAACAGGAGAGGTAAGTAACTCTGCTACTTCTGTTTGTTTAAAATGTCATGAATTACAGGGTGAGGTTGACAGGTTGTCAACACAAAATCAAAGTTTGGTTAACGAGATGTCTAACATAAAAGAATTAAACTTTTTTGCTAAAAGAAACGAGTCGTTATATTTGAAAAAGATAAAGGGTTATGAAGGTGAAATTGAAGTTTTAACCTGCAAACTAAACGAAAAACTTTAAGTCATAGACTTAGCTCATGACATGATGGGTGAGAAAACACAAGAGATTTCAGAAAAATGCAAAGAGTTGTCAGATGCACAACTCAAAATTGTTGAACTTGAAAAGAAATTAGGTCAATTCAGGGACTCTACTTTTGTTATGAAACACATGATGGGTGGGTTAAAGAAGAGCAATGACAAGACCAGTGGGATTCCAGGGCTTTACTGAAGTCCCACATCCTCTTAGTCATGACTATTCTTTCTTACCTGATGAAGATGAGTTAACAGACTTTCTGTCAACATCACCAAGTAGTTCCACATCAAGTCAAGGTGATGTATCTGAGAGTGATGATGCTAAGAAGGAAAATAACAGCAAACCTGTTTTGACAAAGAAAAATTCACCTCCTAAAAACAAAAATCAGACTTTTGTTAAAAAGGTTACTTTTGTTCAAGGAAGTGACATGAAAAACGAAACAGCTGTTATTGAAAAAGAATCAAATATAGAGTTTGCTAAAAACAAACATATAGAAAAATCTGAAACTAAGCAAACCGAACCAAATCATTCTAAGGCATCATCATCAAAACAAGGATCTAGTTCAAAGGCTTCAGTTGAGAAGTCTTCGAAAAAGAGATCATGCTTCAAATGTCACACAAAGGGACATGTAGCTAGCTGCTGTCCTAACAAAAAGACTGAAGCACAAGTCAGTGAGAAACCAAGAGAGAAGTCACCAGAGAAGAGTGGTGATAAAAAGGAGAGAGAGTCTAACTCTCCAAAGAAATCTGCTACTAAGCAACCAGAGGGTGTTGCTGTTGGTGTAGTTAAGGCTGAAAAAGGAACTCAACAAGCTCCTCGTTTTCAAAGAAATCAACCAAGATTTCAGCCTGAATCTACATCAGGCAGATATGATAGACCTAGAAGTAGTTCACCAAGAATGAACAAACAAAATTCAAATAATTTCAGAAGTCAAGGTCAATATCAAAATCGATACCATAATAATGGTGGTCGAACTTTTTATACCAATGGCTTTAGAAATTACAACAATCAAGCTTCTTGGAATCAAAACTCAAGGTTTCAAAGGTCACATAGTCCACACATACATAGGAACCCTCAGGACCAATGACCTTATGGAAATCAAACCCCATTTCCATCAACAGGTCCAAGATCCAAGACTCCAGTTAGGAGTGATGGATATTGGATGGATATTCCTATAGTTGGTGAATCTGGACGACCCAAGACCATCAAGTCTTGGGTCCCCCAATCTAACTAATCTTTTGGTTGACGTGTGTAGGAGTTGCTAAGGAGGATTATCAACTTATGGTACGTTGATAGTGGCTGCTCTAGGCACATGACGGGGGATGCGAGGTTGTTTTCTGAATTTGAAGAATATGATGGTGGACATGTAAATTTTGTCGGTGCTAAAAGTGGTAGGATTACTGGAAGAGGAAAAGTGACGAATGGGAAGATCACTTTGGACAAAGTGAACTATGATGAGCAGCTTAAACACAATCTGATGAGCGTGTCACAAGTCTATGACAAGGGTCGCTCGGCGCATTTTACAAAGTCTGAGGCATTGGTGTTGAAACCGGGTTTGGTTATTCCGGACGATTGGATAGTAATGCGTGTACAAAGGAAAAATGACACTTAAGTCATGGACATGGGTGCCAAGGATCCGACTGCTGCGGTGGCGTGTTTGCTATCCAAAGCATCTAAAGCTGAATCTATGTTGTGGCACAAACGCATGGCCCATATTCACTACCGCAAAATGAATTACATTTTTAAAAATGAGCTAGTGAAAGGGGTTCCAATGCAGAGGTTTCATGTGGAAGATAAATGTCTTCCATGTCAAAAGGGAAAACAACACAAGAAACGTCATAAGTCTAAAACAGTAAATTCCATTAATGCCCCTTATGAATTACTTCACATGGATTTATTCGGTCCAGTGAACGTGAGGAGCATAGGTGGAAAGTACTACTGTCTTGTTGTCACTGATGATTACTCACGTTACTCATGGGTTTTCTTTATAGGTACAAAAGATGAGACATCGGATATGCTGATTGATCTTTTTACAAAATTGGAAAACGTGCATGATGCAAGAATCAAGAGAATAAGGAGTGATAATGGCACGGAGTTCAAGAATCGAATTCTGGATTGCTACTGTCTTCGAAAGGGAATCGAACTGTGAATTTTAAGCCCAACCAGTCCAAGCCTTTTCCCAGTTACTTGCTTACGTGAATAATGTATAAGAACACATGTAGCTTTGCAAACCCTAAACAACCATCACTCCATCCATACATTACGACGGCAGACCCCCTTTTTATCGAAGCCTTCTCATTCTCTTGTATCCAGGTAACCATGATTGCACTTGTATAGTTAACTGTTCGATGACCATATGTTTCTTGTGTACGTAACTTGGTATAATGTTATGAACGAATTAGTTATGTTAATTAATTGGACATGTTGCCTGAATAATGAGCACCATGATGTTTTAATGCTTAGATTATTACAAGCAAGTGAATGCTAAGTGTTATCGAGTGACATGTTAGGGTTGATATTGATGGTTGATTACGTAAATACTGTTGATGAATAAGTCGATGTGCTGAAACAGTTAGACGATTTGGGTTGCAGACTTCTCCTCGACGAAAACGGTGGGATTTCTCCATGATGCTCCTCGACGAAAACAGTGGGGTTTTCGTCGGGGGGCTTTTCGCCGAAGGATAGTCGGTTCGGAAGTACGAGGATGAACCAATCTGTGTTGCGTGTATAGTGTCTGTCCACATTAAATACTTGCAGTCAAACACATGAGTTGAACTTTTATAAAAAGTTGAGCCCATGTGCATTCAATTTTATAAAAAGTTGAACCCAGTTACATGTGAATGTAGGTTGACCGCAAAGAATCAAGTCCACTAATTCAGAGGTCCGATAGAAATGTAATGCTCTAGCAGGTTGTCGGCCAATGTTGTTGTTTTGTTACTAATATGAAGGATCCATGGCTGGCATGTTAATATGGTGTGCACGTTAATTAGCTGGGCTGCACAAACAATTAGAGAAAATAATAAGTTGTTTATTTTGGGCTTTGCTTTGGGCTCTCGGGACTAATAGATACCGAGTGGACTGGACCCTGATTGAATTAACTTGAACTTCGATTACACACACATGCTACTGATGCATTATGAATGGACTTATCATGTTGAGAATATATTCTAACTTTGGCATGTCATGAATGCTTGAATTGGGCCGCATATGATCTAGGTTGTCTTTGAAGTCGTAATACTAATAACTTAGTTTTGTTTGGTTTGGTTTGGGATCTAGTGTTGTGGGGCCGGGTATAAGGTGTGGATAACTGGGCTATGGTGGAACATAGTTTTACTCAACCATACGATGTTGTTTTGTGTTGGGTTTAATTGAAATTGGGCATCTGGTATGGGCTGCCAAGGGATGGCAAGCCTTAAACAGTGTTAATACAAAATTTGAGGTAACTAAATAAATGGTGGGTGATTTAAACTATTGTTGCTATGTGCTATGATCGTATCTATGCGTGAACTTCCTGAATGTCAACTGATGGTGTGTACGTGCAAACTATAGGCCTTGATTGTGATGTGTGTAAAATGCAACATATAAAACACATCAATTAAGGCATAAAACTAACCCTTTTTAAGTACTAATGTTGGAAAAAGAGTGTTTTTGTCTTCCTTTTGTATTTTCAGGATGAAATGAGCTCAAAATCACAAAAGAAGCAAAAAGACCCCTAATTCTATCATAATTACAAGAAAAGGAACAAAAGCGAACTGCCCGGACCCTCAACGGCACCTCCCAAGACAAAGAGAAGAGAACAGATGTCTGAACACGCCCCGTGTCCAGTGAACACGGGGGCGTGCCCAGGAAGCAGCAGAAAAGACAAACCAGTAGAAGCTTCCATTGCTCACCACGGGGCCGTGCCCAGCGGACACGGGGGCGTGTTGAAAGTACAGCAGGCGCATTAATTGTAATTCGCAATTACAATTAATGAAGAGAGAGAATGTCAGACGGGCACGGGGCCGTGTTCAGCGAACACGGGGCCGTGTCCAGCGTTCTGTTCAGCCTATAAATAGAGGAGCTTGGCTTCATTCTCTCTCATCCCTTGGCACACCACCTCTCTCACACTTCATCCACCACCCACCACCACCATAACACCATCATCCACCACCATCATCCATTGTCCATCATAGAGTGTGTGAGTCGTCTCGGGATCCAAGATTGATCGTAAGAGTTCTTGACAATCAAGGCCATGTTTGCCTAAGTCTCTTACATCACTTGGTGAAGACAAGTGTTTAGTATAATACTTTTTATTTTTAATCTTTTGCACTTTTTATTTGGTTTTGTATTAATGACTTTAATAACTAGTTACTTATGTTGAAGGTGATCTTTCCTTATCGTTTGTCCGTGGTGTCTTGGCGTTATTTTACTGTCTATATAAAATAAAAGATTTTCACCATTCATATCTCCACGGTCTATATGGAGGTATGTTGGCTACCTGGTCGGGGGTTAAGGGAACGGTTTGGTAAAGGTCTTGCCCTTGTTCAGCGTTTAGAGGTCCTGCTTGGGACCTGGGTCAAATTTAGTAGGATCTCCTTCAATGCCCATAGGTATTGGATGGCGGGGATCCAAACTCTTTGACCCCCTCATAAGCTAACTACTATTAATACTATAACCCGGCTATTTAGGACTGTATCCCTGCTGACTCAGACTACTTAGTCGAGGGTAACGTCACCGCCAAAAGCGGGGCCTACCATAATTTGCATTAATAACTTAATTCATTATCTTTCAATAATCCGACCCTTTAGGATTGTATCCTTGCTGACTCAAACTACTGGGTTGAGGGTAACGTCACCTCCGAAAAAGGGGCCTACTACAATAACTAAGATAATCTCTTAAACAAGTGCAAAAGTGCGAAAATAATCAAAGGTTATACTAATACACGTGTCGGATCCAAGTGATTCATCTTGTCTATCTGTTTTTATTTTATTTTATTTTTCAGCATTTAGTTAGTTTTTATTTTTCTTAGTTTAAAACATTTTTCTAACTTTTTGATTTGATTAGACGTTGAGGATAAACCGGTATTAAAAGCTCTTGTGTCCTTGGACGACCTCGGTATCTTACCAACACTATACTACGTCCACGATGGGTGCACTTGCCCATATGTGTGTTTAGTGTTAGTAAATATCGTGTTTTATAAATTTAAAACTTGGCTAAAAGTGTAAAAAGGGCTTAAATATATATCTAAAAATATAACACACTTCACGCACATCAAGTTTTTGGCGCCGCTGCCGGGGACACAAGGATTTTAAGAAAGTTAGGAATCAACGGCCTAATCATCTTTTTATTTTTCTTTAATTTTTTAGGATTTTTTTTTTAGATTTTTCAGCTTCTGCAGAGCTCAGCACGGGGCCGTGCCTGGTCGGACACGGGCCGTGCTCAGCAACGTCACTGGCAGTTTTTGTTTTTCAAGTTAACAGGAGGCTGACCACGGGGCCGTGTCGGTGCAACACGGGGTCGTGTCCAACGTCCAGTAACTGGGATCTGAAAAACAAACACTGTATCTCCGACCACGGGGCCGTGTTCGCTCGACACGGGGCCGTGGTGAACCTTCTGACCAACATTCTTTTCTGTTTTTATTGCAGGACTTGGAACCCGACGCCAACCTCGCGTAGTGTATGAGCTCCAGTTCCAATAAAGACATAAAGGAACCATTAGAAGAACCCGAACGCTTTCTCAGAAAAAGGTTAAAAGCCAAAAACCAAGAGAAAGTTTCGGGTGACCCACCCCCAATGGCGGACCAACGTACCCTCATGGATTACTTACGGCCCACCGTAGGTAATCTCGGCGCCGCTATCAATGCCCCGAATGTCGAAGCTAATAACTTCGAACTTCGACCGCACTTGATACAAATGCTCCAAAACTCCGCAACCTTTCACGGGCTCGCGGACGAGGATCCCCATCTACATATAACTAATTTCTTAGAAATATGTGATACATTTCGGATCAATGGAGCATCAAACGACGCCATCCGCCTTCGTATGTTTCCATTCTCACTAAAAGACCGAGCGAAAGCTTGGCTCAACACCCTCCCAGCTGGATCGGTGAACACCTGGGATGAACTAGCCCAAAAATTTCTATATAAGTATTTCCCTCCTTCTAAAACTGCTAAATTAATGGCTGAAATTAACACATACTCACAAGAGGACGGGGAATCCTTATATGAAACTTGGGAGAGGTTCAAGGAGCTACTACGCAAGTGTCCCCATCACGGCCTCGCGATATGGCAACAAGTATCCACTTTCTACAATGGATTGTTGCCACATACTAGACAGACACTTGATTCTAGCTCCGGGGGACTTTTAGGTAATCGACGCCCACACGAAATATATAATCAGATTGAGGAAATTGCTCAAACCAATTTTCAGTGGCACACCCCCCGGGGAAATAAAACTATTGCCCCGGGCGCCCATAAGGTAGACGAAAACACCTCTTTACAAGCCCAAATCGAGGCCCTTTCTTCAAAAATAAAAAAATTAGAAATGACAAAAACAGTCTCGGTCATGGCTTGTGAGGGGTGTGGTGGGTCACATGAAAATTGGAGTTGCATGAAAGAAACGGACGATCAACAAGAAATGGTAAACTACATTGATAATAGACCTAGGCCGTCGGGTCCTCCAACGGGGACCTACAACCAAGGATGGCGAAACCACCCAAACCTTGGTTGGAGGGAGCCCGGCAATAGTAGTAACCAACAACCACAACGAACAAACTTTCAGCAATCAAGAAATGAGTCACAAAATTTCACTCAACAACAAAGTGGGAGAGAAAGGCTCGAAGATACTATATCTCGCCTCGTCTCTGACACTGACAAGAAAAATTCGGAAAGATTCCTACAGTTAGAATCAAACTTTAGGAATCAACAAGCTAGCATTCAAAATATAGAAAAACAAATAAATCAACTAGCTCAAAATTTTTCCGAAAGACCACAAGGCGCGTTACCTAGCAATACCGAAACCAACCCGAAGGCACAAGTTCACCTCATCACGCTACGAAACCGAACCGTAGGGCCTGCAGAAGTACCTCCAACCGCGGAAGAATCAACGCCAACACATCTGCAGGAGAAGGACCCTCCCCCATCAACAGAGCCTACCAAGGCTCCTCGAGTTCCGTACCCCGGTAGGTTAATTCGTCAAAAAACCAACGAGCAATTCGCAAAGTTCGAAAGTTTGCTAAAACAATTGCATGTCAATATTCCTTTTATCGAAGTCCTAACCCAAATGCCCAAATACTCTAAATTTATGAGGGACTTCCTTACACATAAAAAGAAAATTGAGAATTTGCAATTAGTTAATTTAGGCGAAGAGTGCTCTGCCCTCGTACTCAATAAACTACCCCAAAAGAAGATCGATCCCGGAAGCTTCACGATTCCGTGCTCAATAGGGGAATCTCCCGTTCGCAATGCCTTGGCCGACTTAGGGGCAAGCATTAACCTCATGCCCTCTTCAATGTTTAAAAGGCTTGGCTTGGGAACCACAAGCCCCACAAAAATAAGCATACAACTCGCGGATCGATCGGTCAAGTTCCCGCAAGGTGTCATCGAGAATGTCTTGGTAAGGGTAAGCAGGTTTGTTTATCCTGTTGACTTTGTCATACTCGACATGGAGGAAGACAACGAGGTCCCCCTTATTCTAGGGAGGCCTTTCCTTGCCACCGCACAAGCAGTAGTGGACATGAATGAAGGGACACTAACGTTGAGGTATGGGGACGATGAGGTAAAGTTCGGAGTTGGGAAAAGAATAGAGGATGACGACCCGGTCCACTACATGAAGGTTATCGACTCAAGCTTGGATGCCGCTCTCCGACGGTGTAACTTGGGAAGCAAGGCACCCCAATCAAATGACGTGTGACCGGGAATTGGGTCTAGCCAAGGACCCTTATAAACGTGGCGCACCACGGAGGCATTCCGCGGACCTATCCTTAGTTTAAGTTTAATCTTTTAGTTTTTGCAGAATAAAACATACTCATGGTGGTAATGGATGAAAAAGGGAACGAGAAAAAATGGAACCATGCAGAAGAACAGAACAAACCGACAAAAATCTCCATAACAGAAGGCTCCACACGGGCCGTGCCCAACCAACACGGCCCCGTGCTGAGCCCCCTGCAAGAAATCACCCAGTTCAGGTAACTGGACACGGGCCGTGTTCAGCGAACACGCCCCCGTGTCCAGGCTTCTGTTTCAATTCTATAATTTTTGTTACTGGCACTTGACCACGGGGCCGTGCCCGGTCAACACGGGGCCGTGTCCAGAGCGCCAGTAACACAAATCTTTGTTTTTAAACACGCTTTTACATATTCTAATCAACCAAAAACTCTATTTTTGGACACATTGAGGACAATGTGTAATTTAAGTGTGGGGGGGATGCTAAAACCTTGAAATTTTGCAAAATCCTAAAACAAGCCTTACACAAAACTCTATTGGAACCGCTAAACACCCCAAATTTTTTTAAAAAACTTTTTCATTTTTTTATTTACTTGTCTTAGTTTAAGTTGGGAATAACAAGTTATAAAAGGGTTATATTTTTACAAACTTACAACCGATAGCGTCGTGATAAAAAGAACTAACATAAGAAAATTATGAAACGGTATAACAAGTCTAGCTAAAATTCGATTATATATGCTTGGTCACATTAAAAAAACCATTCCCACAAAAAGTGAGTTTTGAGCCTTTATTGAGCATAAAAATACACATATTTAGATTAAATGCTCATTTTTCGTTTATTGTGTGAATAGCCGCTCGGTCTTTACAAATCTAGAACTTGCCACGATGATACATTCCCGGTCCTTACCAACTTAAACCCAAGTAAGTAAATGATGGAGGCATTAGGACTAACTATTTTTCTTTCAAAACCATTATTTTTCATTTTTTTTACCTACCCAAAATCCCCCTAAAAAACCCCTTTGAGCCTAAACCTTTCATTTCATTACCCCCAAAACAATTTTTTTTACCCACCAAAAACCTTTTTCATTTTTTTTTTCACCTTTATTTTAGTAACAAACTCGGTTTTTCATAAACATACCCTTTACGTGACGAAAAAAAAAAAAAAAAAAAAAATTTATATATGAAGTCAAAAACAAACATAAGCTACAAAAAGCTTGTTTGAAGAAATACTTCAAAAATAAAAGTCACCAAAAATAAGGTATTTCACGAAAAACCGACACTTGTTACAATTTTCGCCCTTTTTACTAACCACTAACCAACCACCCACCTTTAAACCCAAGCCTTCACCCCAAAAAAAAAAAGACCTCTTGATATTTACAAAGGTAAAAGTTAAAAAGGAGAAGGATTGATCGCTTGGCAAGCATATGGAAAATGTAAATCCGTGCCGCTCTCGAGCGATTCACTTAAATATACACCTTCGGCCGAGTGATTGAGTGATCTCCCGTGAGGTATGTGAACTTGTATATAAATGGAATTTTAATAAGGCATGCTATGCCAAATTAAGTAGTTTATCTTATGAAAAGTTCAAAATAAACCATGACGAATAAGATTGTAAATAAAATAAAAATAGAACCTATACAAACCTTGGATTCCCGACACTCTAGGACAAGTTAAAAAACTTCTCTTCTACCTATTCCATTTGGGAGTGTAAGCCACATTAAAAGAGTTTTGCTTGAGGACAAGCAAAAGTTCAAGTGTGGGGGTATTTGATGTGTGTAAAATGCAACATATAAAACACATCAATTAAGGCATAAAACTAACCCTTTTTAAGTACTAATGTTGGAAAAAGAGTGTTTTTGTCTTCCTTTTGTATTTTCAGGATGAAATGAGCTCAAAATCACAAAAGAAGCAAAAAGACCCCTAATTCTATCATAATTACAAGAAAAGGAACAAAAGCGAACTGCCCGGACCCTCAACGGCACCTCCCAAGACAAAGAGAAGAGAACAGATGTCTGAACACGCCCCGTGTCCAGTGAACACGGGGGCGTGCCCAGGAAGCAGCAGAAAAGACAAACCAGTAGAAGCTTCCATTGCTCACCACGGGGCCGTGCCCAGCGGACACGGGGGCGTGTTGAAAGTACAGCAGGCGCATTAATTGTAATTCGCAATTACAATTAATGAAGAGAGAGAATGTCAGACGGGCACGGGGCCGTGTTCAGCGAACACGGGGCCGTGTCCAGCGTTCTGTTCAGCCTATAAATAGAGGAGCTTGGCTTCATTCTCTCTCATCCCTTGGCACACCACCTCTCTCACACTTCATCCACCACCCACCACCACCATAACACCATCATCCACCACCATCATCCATTGTCCATCATAGAGTGTGTGAGTCGTCTCGGGATCCAAGATTGATCGTAAGAGTTCTTGACAATCAAGGCCATGTTTGCCTAAGTCTCTTACATCACTTGGTGAAGACAAGTGTTTAGTATAATACTTTTTATTTTTAATCTTTTGCACTTTTTATTTGGTTTTGTATTAATGACTTTAATAACTAGTTACTTATGTTGAAGGTGATCTTTCCTTATCGTTTGTCCGTGGTGTCTTGGCGTTATTTTACTGTCTATATAAAATAAAAGATTTTCACCATTCATATCTCCACGGTCTATATGGAGGTATGTTGGCTACCTGGTCGGGGGTTAAGGGAACGGTTTGGTAAAGGTCTTGCCCTTGTTCAGCGTTTAGAGGTCCTGCTTGGGACCTGGGTCAAATTTAGTAGGATCTCCTTCAATGCCCATAGGTATTGGATGGCGGGGATCCAAACTCTTTGACCCCCTCATAAGCTAACTACTATTAATACTATAACCCGGCTATTTAGGACTGTATCCCTGCTGACTCAGACTACTTAGTCGAGGGTAACGTCACCGCCAAAAGCGGGGCCTACCATAATTTGCATTAATAACTTAATTCATTATCTTTCAATAATCCGACCCTTTAGGATTGTATCCTTGCTGACTCAAACTACTGGGTTGAGGGTAACGTCACCTCCGAAAAAGGGGCCTACTACAATAACTAAGATAATCTCTTAAACAAGTGCAAAAGTGCGAAAATAATCAAAGGTTATACTAATACACGTGTCGGATCCAAGTGATTCATCTTGTCTATCTGTTTTTATTTTATTTTATTTTTCAGCATTTAGTTAGTTTTTATTTTTCTTAGTTTAAAACATTTTTCTAACTTTTTGATTTGATTAGACGTTGAGGATAAACCGGTATTAAAAGCTCTTGTGTCCTTGGACGACCTCGGTATCTTACCAACACTATACTACGTCCACGATGGGTGCACTTGCCCATATGTGTGTTTAGTGTTAGTAAATATCGTGTTTTATAAATTTAAAACTTGGCTAAAAGTGTAAAAAGGGCTTAAATATATATCTAAAAATATAACACACTTCACGCACATCAATTGATTATTTGTGGGCATGTAATCTAGCTACCGAGTAAACCGAGGTGAGTTCACACTCTTTACCAAGGCATGGGGATTCCCGGGGATTGGGAATGGGTTGAATGATGGAATTGAACAATTTCTCGTACTTACACGGTTACTAGACTATCTACCATGGTCCTCGGGTTATGCAGGACACTTACGTAAAACCTACGTAAACAAGAACATGCTACTGTCTTCCGGAGTCAGGAAGGACACTTACGTAAAACCTACGTAAACTCACACATGCTACTGTCTTCCGGAGTCAGGAAGGACACTTACGTAAAACCTACGTAAACCCCACGCGTACCACTGTCCTCGGGTAAAGAAGGACACTTACGTAAAACCTACGTAAAGCTTGTACGTACTACTGTTCTCGGTTGTGAAGAACACTTATGGTTACGAACAGTCTAGTGGTTATACAACATGGGAAGCCCCCACCAATAGAACGTACTATCGGCCCAGTAGAGCCACATGTTATAAACGAACTTACTATTACGCATTTACTTTCTGTGAACTCGCTCAACTAGTTGTTGATCCTCTGTTACATGCCTTGCAGGTCGTTAGTTACATGGAGTTTGCACAGGGAGGAGCTGGTCGTTGTGGGCTTGGATCGTGATTGTTTCTTTAAACACTTATGACATTTCATACTCGTTTATGTTGGGTTTTATTTATACGCTTCCGCTAAACAGTGATAACATACTTATGTTTTGGAACACCTTTCATATTGGTGGTTGAATGGCATTTACTTTTATATATTAATTACATGTTCAATATGATTGGTGGCTTGATCCTGGTCATGTCACGCTCCCAAGCGGTGATACTCCGCATGTGGATTTTGGGGGTGTGACAGATTGGTATCAGAGCCATTGGTTATAGAGAACTTGGTTTTAATACGGGGAAAACGTTTTTATTAAAACCAGACTATAACCAAAACAGTGCTCTCAACGATCCACAACGACGCTTCGCTCCACGTGCAAGACTCAACATCTTAGGTAATAAGGTTTATGTTTATTGCCTACTTGCTAGAATTGCATAGAACTTTGCTCGTGGTATGCTTAGATTACATTGCTCACTATTTGTTATTGCTTGAGAACACTTGTGTGCTTACACTCTTCTGTCATCGCACTACTCGCGAACCTTTCTCACTTATGTTGCCTTTGATGTGAAGATCAATGGTCGGACGTATTAACTTGACACAAGCCCAGTTGACGGCTCTTATCAATGAACAAGTTGTTGCGGCACTTGCAGCTGCAAACGCAGGAGGTATACCCTGCAGTCGTAACTCATTATGTTTAACCTCGTTCTGTTCTTACACATTAGGTCAACCCGCTCATCAGCCTGTATGTACTTTCAAGAACTTCGTGGACTGTCGTCCAAGCACGTTCAGTGGCACGGAGGGAGCAGTTGGACTCCTCCATTGGTTCGAAAAGCTAGAGTCTGTGTTTGAAATGTGTGAATGCCCTGAGGCTCGCAGGGTGAAATACGCCACTGGCACACTTAAAGGGATTGCGCTAACTTGGTGGAACGCGCAAGTTCAGATTTTAGGGTTGGCAGCTGCTAACGCCACCCCTTGGAATGATTTCAAGGAACTGATCAAAAGGGAATACTACACTCGAGAAGACATTCATAAGCTGGAAGATGAGCTTTACCATTTGAAAATGACTGGGTCAGAAATTGAAGCTTATACCAAGAGGTCAAACGAACTGGCCGTGCTATGTCCAACTATGGTGGACCCTCCAATCAAGCGCATTGAGTTGTATCTCAAAGGGTTAGCGCCAGAAATTCAGAGCCATGTAACATCGGCTAATCTTGACAACATCCAGGCTATTCAACGCCTTGCGCATCGCCTCACAGATCAGGCAGTGGATCAGAACAGGCTGCCTAAACGGATCAGCGCTACTGCTACCGTTACCACTGCTACTACACTTGCTACTCCTAGTGACAACAAGAGAAAATGGGATGGGGATTCCAGTAAGGGATCAGCTTCAGTTCAGTCACAGGTTCAGCAGCGAAAGACTGACAACTATCAGAGTCCCAGTCAGCACTCTTCAGGTAGCCACAGGCAGGGTGGATATCGAGGGAACCTACCAAAGTTCAACAACTGCAACAGACACCACAGTGGCCAGTGTAACAAGGGTCGCTGTCAAAGATGCCTCAAGATGGGTCATGAGGCCAAGGATTGTAGGAGCCCTCGGCCTGCGAATCAGAATCAGCAGCAGCCACAAGCCCAACAGAATCAGCAACAGGGCAACAGGGGATGTTTTCATTGTGGTGCTGAAGGTCACTTTAAAAGGCACTGCCCTCAGCTAAACAGGAACCAGAACAACAATAACAACAATAACAACAATCAGGGAAATGGCAACAACTACAACAACAACGGTGGGAACAACAACGGCAATGAAGCAAGGGGTCGTGCATTTGTGTTGGGGCAGGGTGATGCCAGAAATGATCCCAACGTAGTCATGGGTAAGTTTCTTCTTGACGACTTTTATGTTACTGTATTATTTGATTCGGGTGCGGATACAAGTTACGTGTCATTGAAAGTTAGCCAAATGTTAAAACGTGCACCAACTCCCCTAAACACCAAACATGTCGTAGAGTTAGCTAAGGGTAAAAGTCTAGAAGCAACACACATAGTTCAGGGTTGTAATCTTATCCTCGCTGGTCAGACTTTCTCCATCGACCTCATTCCTATAGTTCTGGGTAGTTTTGACATCGTCGTCGGTATGGATTGGTTGTCCAAGCAGCAAGCAGAGATCTTATGTAAGGAGAAGATCATTCGTATTCCTCGTTCGGGTAAAGAACCTCTCGAAGTTCAAGGCGACAAGAGTGGTGCTGTGGTTGGCATCATCTCTTTCTTGAAAGCTCAGAAATGTTTACGAAAGGGTCATACGGCTATCTTGACACCAGTTACTGATGCAGCTTCGAAGGAGAAAAGAATAGAGGATATTCCAGTTGTACGCGAATTTCCTCAAGTGTTTCCTGAAGATTTACCTGGTCTACCGCCTCATCGCCAGGTCAAGTTTCAAGTCGAGCTAGCTCCAGGAGCAGCACCTATAGCTCGCGCACCGTATCGATTAGCTCCAACCGAACTGGAAGAACTGTCAAAGCAATTACAAGAGCTCTTGGATAAGGGTTTTATTCGTCCAAGCTCTTCACCTTGGGGAGCTCCGGTATTATTCGTGAAAAAGAAGGATGGCACTTTCAGAATGTGCATTGATTACCGCGAACTGAACAAGGTCACAGTGAAGAACCGTTATCCTCTTCCTCGTATTGACGACTTATTCGACCAGTTGCAAGGGTCGAGTTACTACTCCAAGATCGATCTAAGGTCAGGTTACCATCAGCTGAGAGTCCGGGATGAGGATGTCTCCAAGACAGCATTCAGAACTCGCTACGGTCACTACGAGTTTCTAGTCATGCCTTTTGGGCTTACGAACGCGCTTGCAGTTTTCATGGATCTTATGAACAGGGTGTGCAAACCTTATCTAGACAAGTTCGTCATCGTTTTCATCGACGACATTCTGATCTACTCCAAGAGTCAGGAGGAACACGAGCAGCACTTACGTCTTATCTTGGAACTTCTTTGAAGGGAACAACTGTATGCCAAGTTTTGCAAAATGCGACTTCTGGCTTCGTGAAGTCCACTTCTTAGGCCATGTGGTGAACAGGGATGGGATTCATGTTGATCCCTCCATAGTAGATTCAATCAGGAACTGGCCTGCACCGCGTACACCAACAAAAATACGCCAATTCTTGGGTTTGGCGGGGTACTACAGACGATTCATCAAAGACTTCTCAAAGATCGCATAGCCGCTTACAATGTTGACACAGAAAGGTGTTACCTATCGTTGGGGTAATACACAAGAAACGGCTTTTCAGTACCTGAAGGATAGGCTATGCAGTGCACCTATTCTCTCATTGCCAGAAGGCACAGACGATTTTGTGGTCAATTGTGACGCATCAATACAGGGGCTTGGTTGTGTATTGATGCAGCATGATAAAGTTATTGCCTACGCTTCGCGGCAACTCAAAGTTCATGAACGGAATTACACGACGCACGATCTAGAGCTGGGAGCTGTTGTTTTCGCGCTTAAGATATGGCGACACTACCTGTACGGTACCAATTGCACTATTTACACCGATCACAGGAGTCTCGAGCATATCTTCAAGCAGAAGGAATTGAACATGCGTCAACGACGATGGGTCGAGCTACTTAATGATTACGAATGCGCCATCAAGTACCATCCAGGCAAGGCCAATGTTGTCGCTGACGCTCTCAGTCGAAAAGACACTCTACCTAAGCGTGTACGAGCTTTGCAGCTCACTATTCAGTCTGATCTTCCTGCACAAATAGGAGATGCTCAGGTGGAAGCATTGAAACCAGAAAACGTCAGGGCTGAAGCCTTACGCGGCTCAAGGCAACGATTAGAACAGAAGGAAGACGGCGCCTACTTTGTAACAGGACGTATTTGGGTCCCACTATATGGCGGTTTACGAGAACTCGTGATGGATGAAGCTCATAAGTCTCGCTACTCGGTACATCCAGGCTCGGATAAAATGTATCACGACATCAGAACTACATATTGGTGGCCTAGCATGAAGGCCCACATTGCAACTTACGTCGGCAAATGTTTGACTTGTGCGAGAGTCAAGACAGAGTACCAGAAACCCTCAGGCCTACTGCAACAACCCAGGATACCACAATGGAAATGGGAGGAAATTTCCATGGATTTTGTTACCGGCCTGCCTAGATCCCAGCGTGGGAATGATACTATTTGGGTGATGGTAGATCGACTCACAAAGTCTGCTCATTTCTTGGTTATCAAAGAAACGGATAAGTTCTCCACTCTAGCAGACGTCTACTTGAAAGAAGTTGTTTCGAGGCACGGAGTGCCAACCTCTATTATTTCGGATCGGGATGCACGATTCACTTCAGAACTATGGCAAGCGATGCACAAAGCTTTTGGCTCTCGCTTAGACATGAGCACAACTTATCACCCTCAGACGGATGGGCAGTCTGAGCGCACGATCCAGACTTTAGAAGACATGCTTCGGGCGTGTGTTATCGATTTCGGCAACAGCTGGGAAAAACATCTTCCTTTGGTGGAATTTTCGTACAATAACAGTTACCACACCAGCATACAAGCCGCTCCATTCGAGGCATTGTACGGACGTAAATGCCGGTCACCTCTCTGTTGGGCAGAGGTGGGGGATTGTCAAATTACAGGTCCAGAAATGGTAGTTGACGCTACTGAACGAATTGCGCAGGTACGACAACGCATGGCGGCAGCTCGTGATCGCCAGAAAAGTTACGCTGATAAACGCAGAAAACCACTCGAGTTCCAAGCTGGGGATCGAGGGCTACTCAAAGTCCCACCCTGGAAGGGTGTGGTTCGTTTTGGTAAACGAGGCAAGCTCAATCCACGGTATGTTGGACCGTTCGAAATCACTGAAAGAATAGGCAAAGTAGCCTACAGGCTAAACCTACCAGCTGAACTCGGTGTAGTTCACAACGTATTCCACGTGTCGAATCTGAAGAAGTGTCTGTCAGATGAGACCCTCATAGTTCCTTTTAAGGAACTCACTATCGACGAGCGGTTGCAGTTCGTCGAGGAACCAGTTGAAATCACGGACCAGGATGTCAAGGTCCTCAAGAACACTAGAATACCTCTTGTACGAGTTCGTTGGAACTCCCGTCGTGGCCCAGAGTATACCTGGGAACAAGAAGATCAAATGGAACTCAAGTATCCCCAGTTATTCGAAAACCGTGCAACCACTACTGAGGCTGAAGCTACTACTACAGAATTTCGGGATGAAATTCCAAATCAACGGGGGGATGATGTGACACCCCAGGAAAACCAGTAAACGATATAACTTACCTAGCTACCTCAATAACCGCATGCTAAATTTCGGGACGAAATTTCTTTCAAGTTGGGAATAATGTGACAACCCGTGTTTTCAATACTTCTCTAGTTCCTTCGATGCTTGACGTGCGAGCACAAAATGAACTTGCTTAAATAATTACCTGACTTTAATTGTGTGTGGTATATATTAATAATCCGATGCATGGTCATATGTATTGGTTATGAAAGTTAGGAACCGTAATTGTTAGATGTGTTGTATTTATGTGTAAATGAACCGCACCTCAAACTCGAGCCACCTACTTGGGCCCCTTCTCACATACCCTCTCACATTCATTCGACCCATGAATTTTAAGCCCAACCAGTCCAAGCCTTTTCCCAATTACTTGCTTACGTGAATAATGTATAAGAACACATGTAGCTTTGCAAACCCTAAACAACCATCACTTCATCCATACATTACGACGGCAGACCCCCTTTTTATCGAAGCCTTCTCCTTCTCTTGTATCCAGGTAACCATGATTGCACTTGTATAGTTAACTGTTCGATGACCATATGTTTCTTGTGTACGTAACTTGGTATAATGTTATGAACGAATTAGTTACGTTGATTAATTGGACATGTTGCCTGAATAATGAGCACCATGATGTTTTAATGCTTAGATTATTACAAGCCAGTGAATGCTAAGTTTTATCGAGTGACATGATAGGGTTGATATTGATGGTTGATTACTTAAATACTGTTGACGAATAAGTCGATGTGCTGAAACAGTTAGACGATTAGGGTTGCAGACTGCTCCTCGACGAAAACGGTGGGATTTCTCCGTGATGCTCCTCGACGAAAACAGTGGGGTTTTCGTCGGAGGGCTTTTCGCCGAAGGATAGTCGGTTCGGAAGTACGAGGATGAACCAATCTATGTTGCGTGTATAGTGTCTGTCCACATTAAATACTTGCAGTCAAACACATGAGTTGAACTTTTATAAAAAGTTGAGCCCATGTGCATTCAATTTTATCAAAAGTTGAACCCAGTTACATGTGAATGTAGGTTGACCGCAAAGAATCAAGTCCACTAATTCATAGGTCCAATAGAAATGTAATGCTCTAGCAGGTTGTCGGCCAATGTTGTTGTTTTGTTACTAATATGAAGGATCCATGGCTGGCATGTTAATATGGTGTGCACATTAATTAGCTGGGCTGCACAAACAATTAGAGAAAATAATAAGTTGTTTATTTTGGGCTTCGCTTTGGGCTCTCGGGACTAATAGATACCGAGTGGACTGGACCCTGATTGAATTAACTTGAACTTCGATTACACACACATGCTACTGATGCATTATGAATGGACTTATCATGTTGAGAATATATTCTAACTTCGGCATGTCATGAATGCTTGAATTGGGCCGCATATGATCTAGGTTGTCTTTGAAGTCGTAATACTAATAACTTAGTTTTGTTTGGTTTGGTTTGGGATCTAGTGTTGTGGGGCCGGGTATAAGGTGTGGATAACTGGGCTATGGTGGAACATAGTTTTACTCAACCATACGATGTTGTTTTGTGTTGGGTTTAATTGAAATTGGGCATCTGGTATGGGCTGCCAAGGGATGGCAAGCCTTAAACAGTGTTAATACAAAATTTGAGGTAACTAAATAAATGTTGGGTGATTTAAACTATTGTTGCTATGTGCTATGATCGTATCTATGCGTGAACTTCCTGAATGTCAACTGATGGTGTGTACGTGCAAACTATAGGCCTTGATTGATTATTTGTGGGCATGTAATCTAGCTACCGAGTAAACCGAGGTGAGTTCACACTCTTTACCAAGGCATGGGATTCCCGGGGATTGGGAATGGGTTGAATGATGGAATTGAACAATTTCTCGTACTTACACGGTTACTAGACTATCTACCATGGTCCTCGGGTTATGCAGGACACTTACGTAAAACCTACGTAAACAAGAACATGCTACTGTCTTCCGGAGTCAGGAAGGACACTTACGTAAAACCTACGTAAACTCACACATGCTACTGTCTTCCGGAGTCAGGAAGGACACTTACGTAAAACCTACGTAAACCCCACGCGTACCACTGTCCTCGGGTAAAGAAGGACACTTACGTAAAACCTACGTAAAGCTTGTACGTACTACTGTTCTCGGTTGTGAAGAACACTTATGGTTACGAACAGTCTAGTGGTTATACAACATGGGAAGCCCCCACCAATAGAACGTACTATCGGCCCAGTAGAGCCACATGTTATAAACGAACTTACTATTACGCATTTACTTTCTGTGAACTCGCTCAACTAGTTGTTGATCCTCTGTTACATGCCTTGCAGGTCGTTAGTTACATGGAGTTTGCACAGGGAGGAGCTGGTCGTTGTGGGCTTGGATCGTGATTGTTTCTTTAAACACTTATGACATTTCATACTCGTTTATGTTGGGTTTTATTTATACGCTTCCGCTAAACAGTGATAACATACTTATGTTTTGGAACACCTTTCATATTGGTGGTTGAATGGCATTTACTTTTATATATTAATTACATGTTCAATATGACTGGTGGCTTGATCCTGGTCATGTCACGCTCCCAAGCGGTGATACTCCGCGTGTGGATTTTGGGGGTGAGACACGAACATCAATATTCCGCTCCTTATACGCTTCAACAGAATGGAGTCGCTGAGAGGAAAAACTGGACGTTGATTGAAGCCGCTAGGACTATGCTTTCAAATTCAAAGCTACCAGTTCTTTTCTGGGGAGAGGCTGTGAATACAGCTTGCTACGTTCTAAACAAAGTTTTAATCGTTAAACGTTTTAACAAAACATGTCATGAATTAATGTTTAACGAGAAACCAAACTTAACAAGCTTTGAACCATTTGGATTACCCTGCACCATTGTGCGAAACAAAGATAAACAAAAATTCAGTGAGGTGGCTGACGAAGGCTAGTTTCTAGGCTACGTGCCTGGTACACCGAATAAAAGGGTTTTCAATCTAAAAACTGGTAAAATTGAGGTTGTTTTCAATGTAGAAATTACTACCTACAAACCTCAACAATCAGCGAATGGTCCTGCTATATTATATGATTATGAAAGTGTTTTTAAATCATTTAATAATCCTGAGGTTTCTGATGCAGATGATTCTCAGTTGATTCAAACTATGATTAGTGAAGATGATAAAGGCGAGTTCATGCCTAGATCAAATGTTGATATGACAGATGCTCCGGAAACTTCCCAAGGTGCTGCTGATCCTGATTTAAGCGATAGTGACTCTGAACCCAATAAGGGGGAGGATTTCATTAATCCGTTTGCGAATCACGATATTCAGGGGGAGGTTGGATCAAACCTGGGTGATAATCTTGAAGTCGATGCCATTGCTACTACACGAGCAAATAGAGATCATCCAGTTGACATGATACTTGGAGCTGCAGGTGTTCAGACGAGAAGAAGCATAGCCGCAAATTCTGGCTTATTTGTTTCGATTGAGAAGACTGAGATTGTGAATGAGTGCTTGTATAGTTGCTTTATTTCCCAAGAGGAGCCGAAGAATATTCATATGGCTCTAAAAGACAATTCATGGGTTGAAGCTATGCAAGAGGAATTGGCCCATTTTGCTAAGTTGAAGGTTTGGGAGTTATTGGACCTTCCTAAAGGTGAAAGAGAGATTGGCACTAAATGGGTATTTAGGTGCAAGAAAGATGAAAGAGGAATAGTCACGTGCAACAAGGCTCGATTGGTTGTTAAAGGTTTCAATCTGCAAGAAGAGATTGATTACAATGAGGTGTTTGCACCAGTGGCAAGGTTGGAGGCAATTCGTTTGTTTCTGGATTTTGCTTCTTTCAAGGGCTTTAAAGTGTACCAACTAGACGTGAAGAGTGTGTTTCTTTACAGGAATGGCCAAGAAGTGGTGTATGTCTCACAACCAGATGGGTTCGTTGATCCAGACTATCCAAATCGAGTGTACAAACTTGATAAGGCTTTGTATGGATTACATCAAGCTCCCAGGGCGTGGTACGAGACGCTGTCTACACATCTGATCAAGAATGGTTTTGAAAGAGGTTAGATTGACAGTACACTTTTCATTAAGAGAAAGAAGGAAGATTTTCTTCTGGTACAGGTATAAGTAGATGACATCATCTTTGGCTCATCAGATGAGAACATGTGTAAGGAATTTGAACAGGTGATGAAGAGCAAGTTCGAAATGAGTGCTATGGGTGAGCTGTCTTACTTTCTGGGATTACAAGTTAATCAGAAGGAGGATGGGATGTTTATTCATCAAACAAAGTATGTGTATGACATTTTGGCTCGATTCAAAATGGAGGATTGCGCTACTTTCAACACACTATTTGCGAAAATCACAATCTTGGCCCAGATCACGAAAGTACTGAAGATGTTGATCCTACTCAATACAGGGCGATGATTGGTTCTCTAATGTACTTGACTGCTTTAAGACCTTACATCATGTTTTCCGTATGTCTGTGTGCCAGATATCAGGCGAATCCGAAAGAGTCACACATGAAAGCAGTGAAGCGTATTCTTCGTTACTTGAAGGGGAAACCTCAACTTGGGTTGTGGTATCCAGCTGATAGTGATCTGAATTTCGTTGCTTACACTGATTCAGACTTTGGAGGATGCAAGTCGAACAGAAAGTCTACAATAGGTGGTTGTCAGTTCTTAGGAGGCAGGATTGTGTCTTGGCAATGCAAGAAGCAATCTTGTGTGTCTACCTCTACGTGTGAAGCTGAATATATTGCTGCGGGTAGCTGCTGCTCTCGGGTTCTCTGGATTCAACAGCAAATGCGCGATTACGGTTTGGATTTCACTTGTACTCCTATTATGATAGATAATAATGCCACTATATCAATCACAAACAATCCCGTAAAGCACAGTAGAACTAAACATATTGACATACGTCATCACTTTATACGGGATTGTGCTGAAAAGAGACTAATTGAACTACACCGAATCGACACACTAGATAACCTTGCTGATCTTTACACTAAAGCTTTTGATAGAGCTCGCCTTGAACACTTAGTCGAACTCAACGGGATGAGGAATCCTGAATAACTGGTTTTTCATAAGATTTTTTTGTACATAGTTACTGCTTTCTTAAAACTAAAAAATACAAAAACATTAAAAAATTAAAAACATAAAAAAATAGAAAATAAAAAATGAGTTATCATTGTGTGAAAAAGAAGAAATGGTAGTACATCAGCAAGTTAGACTGTCACACTCAAACTGAATTAAATTGCTTAAGTGTGAAGCAGCTTCATCATATGATATACCAGTAGGCAAAAAGTATGAAATAATCAACTTATCGATGTGATATAAACCTAAAAGCAATGAGTATGAGTGGGGAACATATCAGTGGTGTATGGTTTAATGACCTTAAATCTTGCGTTGATAGATTGCCAAAATCTGAAGTTTGGGGTCTTTATGCTGTTATTTCATCCGGGGATATCAGGGTTGTCCTTCTGCTGCATCCAGATACATGCTGACCTAGGTACAACCAGGATATCTTAAAAGAGCTAAAAATGCCAAAACCCTGAAAATGAAGAAGCTCTCCTAGAGAGTCATTCAAATATGCAAAATGCATAAATCGTACCAAAAATGGTATTTGTCTTAGCCCTCGTTAGATATCTTGGTCTCTTTGCTGTATGGAAATACTGACCTGATCACCAATTATCTAAACGTTGAAAAACAAAACGGATGAATTCAGTATACTCACCTACTACGATGAATCTTTGTGCATACCTTGATCGCGGGGGTACATCCTGAAGTGGGACACACTAGTATATCAAAATAATATTACCTTAACGTATCATACGGTAATGGTACTTGAAATGTTCATGCATTTTGTTTAGGTGGACAAACATACTGGTAATCATCTTGAACTGCTTTTCACGAAAAATTAAATAAAGAATTATCAAATGGTGTGAAACAATTTGATGTTGCTGATAAGATCTTCTTACCGGTGATTCTCACAAAAATAGAGTGTTTATTGCTTTTTGTTATTTACTTGCTTTCAGAAAATACAAAAATACAAAAATAGTGTTTCTTTTTCTGTTAAAAATTCTTAATGTACGAAAAACTGTTATTTTTGGAGGAGTTGTTACCGATAGGGGGTGACAGTGTTAGAAAGTGGGTTCAAAATTTTCTATCATGCAAGTTATAGGGTGTTTGTTTAAAATTTGTGCGTGTTGGTGCTGAATTGAAAAGTGCTTAATCTGTGATACAGTTTAACTATCTCTAGAATAATAATAATTTGTTTAACGGTTTGTTGAAAAATTCTTATGGTTTCTCGAGATGTTTGTTGATGTAGGGTAAAATACACATATTTGTCCCATGTAGATTGTATAATTTATGTATAGTTTTTATTTGTTCTTTTTAGCTTTTAGTATTATATTATATTGTTTTGTGTTTTGCTAGGTCCTGGTGCAAATGGAGCGAAAAAGAGTAATAACTAAATGACTAGCCAGTTGGACAAAGTAGAATGTCAGTGCCCGAAAGAAAATTCGTCGCTATTTTTCTTGATTGGACCGAGTCCCCTTATCTCTATGTATTAAAAGAAATAAAATAAAGAAGGGCTGCTATTATAATATTGAATCTTTTAATATGTAAAGATTGCCATAATATTCTTGGGCTTGGGCTTGGGCTGCAAAAAGCGATACATGGCATCAAACAATTAGGAGCCAAATATATTGAACCATACATCAGATGCGATAATTAGAACTTTGTACGAATTTTAAAAGGGGTGGACGCAAGCTAATTGGGAGTTAGTGGGCATGTTGACAATTTTTAAAGGGGTTAGATTAAACCCTAATAATTCTTAATGGAACATATATAATTCACTTTTTGGGCGAATAGAAAAAAGGGAGTGGAGCCGCACATAATTCACGTAGGAGGGGCTCTAGTCGACATCAGGAGGGCTTTGGACGAACTGAGAATTATTTTAGTAAGGATCGAAGGCCAGGAATCACTGGAGATGAGTGGGAAACTTAGAGATTAAAGAATTTACGGGTTCTACCTTTAGATTTCTTTTATTTTATGGTTTCTTGTTTCTATTCAATGAATTCTAGTTTGAACCTCTTTGATTTGTTTTCGTTTATGAACATGCTTGGCTAAATTTATAAACCACCTAGACTTGATGAATGGATTAATATAAAGTTTTTACCGTTTTTGTTAATTGCATGATTATTATGGATTAATTGTGTTTTGTAAGAAGTTTGGTTTAATGATTTGATGTATATGCATGCTTTGAGTTGGTTTATTATTATTATTTGCTTCATATGATTCTTAGTGACTGTCTATATCACAACATAGAGTCATATTAGGGTTTAGGATTTCGGTGAGTGTCTATATCACGTTAGAAAACCTTAACTCTTTAGGGTGAAATTGCGCAATAACCCCTAGAAGTAATTGATAATAATTTGCTAAGTCTTAGTGTTCTACTAGTCCTAATACCTGGAAAGTGAAGGGCTATTGGTAGGTCATACCCGGCGAATCGCTTTAGATAGTCCTTGGAAAAGGTCGTGTCTTAGTTTACCTGTCGGTTTTATTAGTCTATCAAGTTAAGTTAATTAATTGAAACTACCCTATATCTATGATTGGAAAATAGTAGGTCAATATTAGGGTACTTACACAATAATTAGACAACTGGGAAGGCGTCTAATAACCGGTAGGATTAACGGCCTAGGTAGTTCCACAGGTTTCTCCTTGAGAAGGGTCGAGAGGCTTAGTTGGTTCTTAATAGGTTTAGTACTTAAAGATCGCGGTTCCATAATTCATGCATTTAACTTAATCGGTAATCTTTTAAAAACGATCCAGGATTCTTGTCTAGGTGGTCTCGCTCTCATATAAGAAAAGCCTTTAGTCTTATTTCGTCTTTAGTCTAGCTTTAGTTAATTTAGTAGTTTAATATAGATTTCCTTAGTTTTTCCGTAACCCCCCCCCCCCAAAAAAAAAAAAAAACAAATAAACAAGTTAAGTCGTGTCTGTCAGCGTCTATTAGAGTCTAGGTTACGTGATACATAGAGTTTCGTGGTTCGATATCCGGACTTCCTAGGGTTATACTACATTGATCGGTACACTTGCCGATCGTGTGGTTAGGGTAGAGTCTAGAATTAAAGCTTTTTAGTGTCTAGCTTAGAGAGTCTGATTTAGTTAATTTTTATAGTCTGTTTAGCACACATCATTTATTTTATAGTATACAAATTGAAGCAGTATGTTGCTGAGAAGTTGCTGTGAAAATGAGAGTTTGATTGGATGCATGGTAGAACCTCCTTTCTACATTGCAAACAAAGTTGAAGAGTTCGGAGATTGCTATACAATTGCTGAACTGTAGTTTACTCAAGTGCTAACATTTTGAAGATTTGGTGATTGGATGCATCAGCTTAAGGGGAGTCTGTTGCTGACAGAAGCTGTTAAAGCTGAAGCTATCCAAAGACCAAAAGACTGTGAGATTCTGAAGACTAAAGTTTCCTTTGCGAGCTATTGTCAAAGGGGAGTTTGTTGGTGCATATTTGTGACAATAGCTTAGATTTGGTCTTTGGATATCTTGTAATTAGTAAAATGATAAATAGTTAGCGGGTTTAGCTTTGTAATAGTTAATTAAGAGTGATTGGGCCAAACCAAACCCACATATGGGGGATGGTAGGCGAAATGGGCCTTGCCCATGACCTAGCCCATATGCAAAGCTTTATCATATATAAACAAAGCTTAGCATTAGGGTTTAGGTTAATGATCTAATCACCTTAATCACTTTTAGAGAGAATTCGTGAAAGACAAAGGCTTGGACGAATTGGAGATCTTGATTGATTGTAATCGTTTGAAGATAATCAATAAAGATCGGGTTTATAGAGATTTCTGTTTCTACTCGTTTTCTATTAAATCTGATCTAGGGGATTCCGCACTCTAGGTTAGATCGACGATTCTGTTACGGTCCACATGGATTAGGGGACCTACATCAGCACGTTACAAAAGTGTACTGCAGTCGTTCGCCAACTAGCGTACGGGACAGTAGCCGACGCTTTGTACGAGTACTTATAGATGTCGACAAGAACTACGCGGGAATGTTTGTATCGGTTTTGCCATAATGTGGTGAAACTGTATAGCAAAAATATTTGCGGAAACCAAACGCGTATGATGTTCAACAGTTGTACCAAGCTCATGAAGTTCGGCACGGGTTTCCGGGAATGCTCGGTAGCATTGATTGTATGCATTGGGCGTAGCAGAACTGCCCGAATGCATGACGAGGCCAATATACGCAAGGTGATCACGGCCATCCAACCTTAATACTTGAGGCTGTGGCCTCACAAGATTTGTGGATCTGGCATTCTTTCTTTGGTCGCCCTGGTTCACTTAACGACCTCAACGTGTTACATCAATTGGCAATCTTTAGCGATGTCGTTAATTAGGGTTGTAAACAAACCGAACGTTCAGCGAACAGTTCGTGAACCGTTCGGCGAGAAGTTCGTTTATGTTCATTCGATAAGCTTAACGAACGAACATGAACACAAAATTTCGTTCGATAAGCTTAACGAACGAACACGAACAAAGATCTCGTTCATTCGGGACTGCGTTCGTGAACTTACGGTAATATGTTCGTTCGTGTTCGGTTTTTTATGTTTATTTTTCTAAAAGTTTTTAATGTTTTATTAATTTTTTTACTAGAGCTCGGGTCAACCTTGGGGCTCTGATACCATGTTACAAAGCTCAAATCAAAGAGAAGGCACATGTTTATTCAAATGAAAGCAAGATCGGTTACAGCGAAATAATCAACCATTCATCACAGATTGGCTTGTTGAGTCATATGTTTGAACAAGATCACAGACCAGAGACAATAAGCCCTAATAATCTCACGTATTTTACTTGTGAGGAACAAAGAATCAAAAGACACAAAATGATTGAGAAGAGAGCTGCTGATGCTCGTATGCAGACAACAGCAGCATGAACTCCTTTTAAGGAGAAAGCAACCCTAGCCAGCTGGACCCAAAGGAAGACAGCTGGAGCCCAAGTCTTGAGCCCAAAAAGGAGCAGGCCAGCGACATGAGAGGAGCGGCCCAAAGACAGCAAGCAGACCAAAAAACCAGCAAACCCAAGAACCTCACAAACAAAAATAAAATAAAAAGGATTAGACTGAAAGTATAAAAAGGAAATGCACATTTACACTGTCATTTTAACATTATTATAAAGTTGTTACATTCTTTGTTATGAGTTGTTAAAACTGACAAGGGTTTAAGTGTTCAGGATAATAACTTGAAGGGTTATATGGTAATATTCAAGAACTGGTATGAGGAGACTAGAAGATGGGGGGGGGGGCTAAAGTGAAAGAATGTTATGACTAGCATATAAAAGAGAAAATAAGGGTTCATTTGTCACTTATCACCTCTTGAAACTTCATATGTTCTCTCTCTTTGTGATTAGGGTTTTGTATCATCGATCCTGTGTGATCTTGTTTGATCTCTTGTGAGATCCTGTTGTCCTTGTTTCAGATCATTATCATTATATTGTTTAGTGTGATCTTTCAATTTGTAAGGTCCAGGGTATTTGGGGGTGTTTTTCTTTGTTTAGGTAAATCAATAAAGTTCTGGTCACCGTTTTGTCGCTATCTCTTGTATTGTGCTTGATTTCATACCATTTTATAGACTTCATTTGTGATGATGAGAAGTAATTGAAATAACAAGCATTAATATACATGCAAAGAACAAACATTATTAATTAACAAACAAACAAATTACAAACAATTTTAATTTGAAAATATACATAACACTACATTTTTATCAAAAAATCAACATCCCGACAAAAAAACTAGAAAACAAAACCCGAAAATTCATAATATAATAAGATTATCATAAAACGATTTAACCCGCTTGACCGACTCTTAATATTCCGAATTAACTTTTCTGCAGTTATTGCGAATTTCACCTCTATTCCCTGTTAATGGCTTTATATCACCCATTTTGATCATAGATTCTGCGAAATCCTCCCAAAACTCTTCGTGGGAACCACTGTACTTCGAAACAAGCTCAGCAGTTTCACCACCACTTAATAGTGCTTGATCAGAGTTCAAAAGCCCTTTTTTACTCACCAAATTAGAAAAATATTTTACGTCAAACGAGCTTGGTGTCGGGTCAAGTGGTGCAAGCGTTAAGTCACCGCCAACTTGTGGGCAAATGGCTCGAAGGTGGCTCGCAAAGGCTGGATCTATGTTGCTATCACTGTAAATACGAGGCCTAAAGGTTCGACACTGAGCAAACCCTAAGGTGTGGGCACCTGAAAGTACAACCAAGTCCTCCTCATCTAGCCCTTGATCCTCGAAGTTTTTTATTAGGGCCGGTAAGTCCATGGATGGTGCTGGGATGTTGGCATTAGCTGCGGTTTGGCTAGCGGTGGTTGAGTCTCTTCTTCCAAGCTTGACTTTCCATGATGGGCCACCAAGCTGCATAACATTGAATTTTTAGAATTAACGTCAAAAAATGCATAATCATACAAACCTTTTTTTCAACATATATTACAAAATAATGTTTTTGATGAAAACATTCATACCAAAGTGTACCACATAGGTATACTCGGTTGAACTATTAGAAACTTATTAAGTGTGTTTTACTTACCCCAACGACCGAATCACGTGCAGCAACAGTTAATATATCAGCACAAGAAACCACATGGTGACCACAAACTTTGTCGACCTCATCTTTGATTTTGTCAATAACCTCGAATCCCCGGGCTGAATTTGCATTAGGACCTGCATTTTTCTCACTATCTATTGTTGACGTTTGATCCAAAAGTATGGAAGCATCACATCCCTGCATCATATAGAAAATAATCTCAAAAAATAACACCAACACTTTCCAATCTCTTAAATGCAAACATTGCTATACAAGATAACACTTCATCTTGCAACACCTTATTCATAATTGTTGTCAAATCAACAGAAAGTAGAAAGTATAATGGAAGTTTTTGATTGCTCAGTTTAGCAAAGGTACATAAGTTTGATGAAATTTACATGTTTAATCAAATAACAAATAAAAACAAGTTAACTTTTTAAAGTAGAAGGAACATTAAGATAAATGTTTATATTACATGAGCCTATCATATTGCAATGTGCAAAACTGCTATTGTTGTTATCAACTTGAACACTTAATTAATTCATAGGTGACTTGTTTATATGATTGGTCTAATAACCATATGAATGTTTTAGTTCTATTATGATGGATAACGATTGCAAAATTTCAATTATAATTAAGTTGGTAGAAAGAAGTTACTTACGTTAACAAAACAATCATGAAAATGAAGACGCAATAGAGAAGCGCCCATGCGGCGTTCTTGTGCCAATGCATCCTCCACCACACGTTTGATGGTCGGGAGAGCTTCAGGGCACACTCGGTCATAGTAACTTGATGACAAACCTGAGTTTGAGGATGCTGTAGCAATAGAAAGAATGAGAGAAAGAAAAAGAGATAAGAAGCATATGACATTCATCTTCACCATAATAATTGTATCGAAAAGTGTTTTAAATACAAATCTTTATGTTGTATTGAGTTGTGTTGTATTTACAAAAAACAGAAGTCATGTTGTATTTATAAGGAGTTATAATGGTGGTTGGTTTTGGAAATAGTCATAGACAAAAACAAATGTTTAGTATTAATAACACTTGGTTGATATCATAATTAATCCCATAAGTTATACATAACATATTTATAAAAAAGTACAGGTTGACTTGGCTAGCAGTTATATATTTTAATTGCCCAAGAGAATTTGTCAAACTCAGTTAACATACAAAAATGTAAATTTTGCTTAGTAATTTCAAAAATAGTATTAGAAAAATCCTTTAAGTAATACATGAGCATATTAATATATGTATTTGGTGGATGCAGTTGACACATTAATACAGTAGATTTTTCTTTTGCATTTGTAATATAATTTGTAATGTTAAATAAATTTGCTCCTTGGTTATATATTAAGTTAACTACTACTACAATAAGTGGTGCATGAAGTTTAACCACTTTTCAAAAAATAAAAATAAAATCATCATTACTTTAAAGCTAGTTTAAGACTGTCGTTTTTGTAAATACTAAAAAATCATTAAAAAGAAACTTTGTGACTACTTAAAAACATGCATGTACATGCAAATTTAATAACTTCAAGTGTGTTTTTCTTGTTGCATAAAAAGCAATTTATTCGTCAGGGTCGTCATTAAGGATAAGTGGCACAATCGCATATTGACTTCAAATTAGTTTGTTAAAAGGAAAAGTAAAAAAATAAACACTATTCACACATAAAAAAATGTACTAATTCATAAAATAACTCACTTAATTTAATGTAATGCAAAAGATACACGGACCGCACGTGATAGCCTTTGTTGAATGTTTGATTATTGATTTAGTATAATAAAAATTCCGATTACCTAGTCGGCTAGTCCTGTTCAGAATAGGTAAGATTTGATGGGTTAAGTGACATGTCATGTATATAATTCATAGTTATATTTGACTTTGTTAATATTAATCTTCAAAGCCATCAAAGAATTTGTCATGCTTAAACGTGGTAAATGTATGGATGATTAAGATATTAATGAAGAAGATATGTAAGTGACATGACGAACCCAAAGAGCAAATAGGGTACAACGACAACAAGTATACCCAGTAAATCTCGCAAATAGCAGAGTTAATGGTAGGGTCTGAAATGTAGACAAATCTCACATCTATCCTTAAGAATAGAGAGGTTTCTTCATAGGGAGAATATGGGTTTTTTTTAAAAAAGAAAATCGACTTTTAACAACTTTGGTTTAGTTCTTGGAAGTAATATATACAATTCGCAGTATATAAAGAAATAAGAGAGGATATGACACCGAATGCATAATAGTTAGGGTAGATGTTTAAAAATTCACCTTACGTCTACTTCTTGATCTTCGGCATTGAGTTTGCCTCCACTAAAATCTTCTCTAAGTTGGTAGAGATCACCATTACAGCATGTCATTAAAAAGGTAGTAATCACCACATCACATCTCATTAAGCTTTGGGAGTGATCACCAATATTGTTTCACCAATAATTGTAGTGATCACAAAACATCTTTCTAATAAGGTAGTCATCACCTACCCATTCTCCTTGTAACAAGCTGGCACAGATCATTATTATATCCTTCTCACTGGTTATGTACCGATGACAACTTACAAGTTACACATAGCGGATCTTGAATGAAAAATCAGCGGAAGATGGCGGCCTTTCAAAATTCAATATTTTACACTAAAAAATTTCAAAAAAAAAAAAAATTCGGTAAAATTAACACCATAAAACAAAAAATTTAGGGGGAGGAGGGTCTGGCCCTAACGAATCTCCACCAGTGAAGTTAGATTTATTAAGTTGATAATAGATATTTGGAACGAATGCTCACACCAACTTCTCTTTTTAAACCTATGGAGGAAAGAAACGCCGAAAACAAAAAGTTTGTTGCAATACTAGAATCGAGACATGTGGAGAAAGATATCGAATCTTTGTCTAAACCCATCGACCATCTCACAGGCGATGCGTTGATCCTAGCCCAAATGCGTCGGCAACAAATCTATCAAAAAATACGGACTCTAGCTTAATAGTTTTTTTATTTATTTGTTTCGGGTTTTTAATTTTTATTTTTTTGTGATATTTTTTTGGAATCATGGAAACGTGGAAATGACTTGTTTATGTTTTTCAGCCAAAAACCAATACAATAAATCACCCAAGCAAGACACTAGCAACGTGGAAAAGGACTTTATTTATGTTGATAAAAGTAGTAATTGAGAGAACAAGCAATAAAGAACAAAACGTATTCTTTTATAACAAACAAATTGCAAACAACTTTAATTTGAAAAGCAAAAGATATACAATTTCAAGATAGACATCCCACCAACAAAACTAGAAAACAAAACCCGAAAATTCATAATATAATTAGATTATCATAAAACAAATCAACCTGCTCAAACGAATCTTAATATCTTTAATTAACTTTTCTACAATCGTTGCGAATTTCACCTCTATTCCCTGTTAATGGCTTTATATCACCCATTTTAATCATAGACTCTGCAAAATCCTCCCAGAACTCTTCGGCGTCCCCACTGTATTTCAAAACAAGTTCAGCAGTTTCACCACCATCCAAGAGTGCTTGATCAGAGCTCAAAAGTCCTTTTTTACTCGCCAAACTGGAAAAGTATTTCACATCAAACGAGTTTGGTGTCGGGTCAAGTGGTGCGAGCCTTGAGTCGCCCCCAACTTGTGGACAAATGGTCTGAAGGTGGCTCACGAAGGCTGGATCAATGTTGGTCTCGTTGTAAATACGATCCCTAAAGTTTCGACACTGAGCAAACCCTAAGGTGTGTGCTCCTGAAAGCACAACTAAGTCCTCCTCGTCGAGCCCTTGGTCCTCAAAGTTTTTTATAAGGGCAGGTAAGTTCATGGACGGTGCCGGGATGTTAGCGTTAGCTGCGCTTTGGCTAGCGGTGGTTGAGTCTCTTCTTCCGAGCCTGACTTTCCATGATGGGCCACCAAGCTGCAAACCATAAAAAGATTTAGATTTACACAAATAATATGTTTGTCACGCTAAAATTTTATTTCTTTTATTTGTTTTCATCATTACAAAAAATTGTTAAAGAGGGACACATTCATGATTTTTTTTCAACTCAATGAAAGTGAGAATTTTTACTCTCTAGGTGTATGTTAACAATCGCAATCACTTACCGCAACAACAGAATCACGAGCGGCAACAGCTAAGATATCTGCACATGACACCACCGGGCGGCCACAAACTTTGTCGACCTCATCCTTGATTTTGTCAATAACCTCGAATCCTCTAGCTGAATTTGCGTTCGGAGCTGCATTTTTCTCGCTGTCTATTGTAGGTGTTTGATCCAAAAGAATGGAACCATCACATCCCTACAAGATTAAAAAAATATACTCAAAAAACAACACCATCACTTTCTATTCATAAAACAACACCAACACTTTCTACTCCCTTATATTCTACAAGATAACACTTCATTTTGCAGCGCCTTGTTCTTCCCTTTCAAGTGTGCATCATTAAGTATAACGGAAAGTATATTTTACGTAAGAAAATAAAACTTTTATTTCTAAATCATGATAAAAGTTTTTGATTTCTATATTTATTAAGCATCTATAGTTAAATTCAAGTACCAATTTATTGTAAATCATGAATGTTAAAGCACAATTTATATGTGGAAGTTACATGTTTAATCAAATAACAAACAAATATTTTTACTGTTTACATGGAGAGAAGAACTTTAAGAAAAATGCTTGCATTGAACTTTAATAACATGCAAAACTGCTCTAGTTTTTATCAAGTTTGAATACTTTAATTCTTAGGATACTTGCTTTTAATCGTTTTCTAAACTTAATTTGTAAGACTAAACTAAATGTATTAGTTCAACAAGCATTAACAAAACAATCATAATATAAACTTAACAAAACTTAATTTGTAATACTTTAATTCTTAGGCGTTTCGATGGCAAAAAAAAAATATGTCTTTGCTCCGGATATCCAAGTATGAAATCTCAAATATAAATTGGTAGGAATAAATTACTTACATTAACAAAACAATCATGAAAATGCAGACGTAATAGAGATGCACCCATGCGTTGCTCTTGTGCCAATGCATCCTCCACCACACGTTTGATGGTCGGAAGAGCTTCAGGGCATATGCGATCATAATAATGTGATGACAAACCTGAGTTTGAGGATGCGGTGGCAATACAAGAAATGAGAGAAACAAAAAGATATAATAAACTTCTGATGTTCATCTTCTCCATAAATGATGGCCAAATGTGCTTTTTAGTAGAAATTGTTTGTGTTGTGTATTGTTGTTGCAGTCTTATGTGCTGTATTTATAAGGATCGCAAAGGTAAGAGATGGTTGGATTAATTTAGAAATGGTCAAAGACAAAAGCTAATGTTTGTATTAGTATACTTGCACTAAACAATGTAGGGGACTTGGTTATATAATTCTAGAACTCGTTAAATATTTGAGTTATTCGATATTAAAATTACTATATTAATTATTTTTTTGGGTAGATATCTCAATCCCAGAAGTTATACATAAGATATATTAATTCGAGTTACTTTGATATTTTCGTTATATGAGCTCTAGAAACATATGTAAGACTTGGTAGATAGCATAATCCCCTAGTCCCCAAGTAATGAAAAAGATATAAAAATAAAGGTAGGTTTTGACTTGGCTAGTAATAATAATAAAAAAAAAAACCATACTTTTTGATTACCCATAAGATAAAAAAAAAATCAATTGATGTATTTGGTGGATGTATATATAATCTATATATGTGTGGGTGTTTGGGGGTAAAGAGTGAAATTGTACTAATTTTAATGTTATTTTACTAATTTCATGAAAATAATAAAAGAGGGGATGGTTAATGATGCATCATGTGTTGCGCTGATAGTCGAAAGACAAGGGAGTACATGCACTAATTGACATTTGTCTTATTTGCCAAGTGTTATGTGCCTTATGTGCAAGGTTTGATGCCAAACTACTATCGAGCCGGGGGTGTCATTGGAAGCAGTCTCTCTATTTCAACAGGATAGAGGTAAAATTGTTTACATCTTACTTTCCTCAGACCCTACCTTAGTTTTGCTATTGGTGGAATTTAGTGAGTATGATGACGATTAATTTGTTATTAGATATAAAAAATATTATTGATATCCCAAAAGAATTTGTCATACTTAAACTTGTAAATATATCGATAAGGTTGTCTTTTTTTATCTGAAATCGAAACTCGACTCGAATTTGAAGTCACCCGAACCTGAATAACCCAAACCCGACCAACCCAAACTTTAAATGGGTCGGTTATCGGGTCACTTTTCCCAAGCAAAAACTCTAATAACCCGGCCCAAAAAACCATAAACTCGAAAGACGAATAAAAACCCAAACATTATTTGTCTTTTTTTTATAGATGCGATTTGATTTGGAATCGTTTGTATGTGAAACATTAAGTTTTAAGACTTTTGAATATTATCGTATCATATTGTTAAATGATGTTTAAAACTTTGATTTTTTTTTATCAAAATGATATATTTGATGATAATTCGTGAAAAAAAAGAGTTAATTGCCAAAATCGTCCATGAGGTTTGGACACGTTTGTCATTTTCGTCCAAAATGACATTTTTGTACCATTTTGCCCCCCACGTTTGGCATTTTTTTGCCATTTTCATTTAAATGATTAACTTAGTTAAAAAAAACACCGTTTAATGAGAGGTGTGTTTGAAATTTTACATTTACAAATAAGGGTATTTTGGTATTTTGGCTTTATCAATTTAAAATGCACTTGGATAGTTTTCCATCTACCATAGGGTCATAGCCTCAGTGTGGTGGACTGGGGCATTAAGTATATTAGAAAAATGCACGTTGTGGAATAAAATAAAATCTACTTTAAGTATATTAGAAAAAGGAAAAAGAAATTAAAAAGAAAAAGAAATCTAATTGGAGAGAATCAACGGGGCCCTCAAATCAACCCTATAATACTCGTTAAAAGCTTGGCAATTCCCTATGAAGATGATGTGGCGGGGGCACTGAGTAACACGGCCACACCAACGCCTTGATATAAATTTGGTGAAACCAACAAACGTAAACAATTTTTCTATTGGCTCGTGGAGTGGAATGTGAACAATTCTTTTGTGGTTTCATTTTGTTGGAAAACAAAAGTTTCCATGAAATAGCAAGGAATTTCGTTTGATTTTGTTTGTTAAGTTCATAGCACCTCGTGAAATGTGGACATTCTTTTTAATAAAATTCCATTGTGATCAAAGTTTTTTCATAGTCCTTTTTTCTTTCCATTGTGATAAAAGTTTTGTCAGACTAGACGGTATGGGGCCGGTTTAGGCTGGCGTGGCCCGGCGCCGCACCCCCACACCGCCCTACAAAGGCCCGGCGCGTCAACCCCGGCTCCCCAACGACGTGCTCGACGTGCCTTGTTTTGAAATTATAGTCGTTATAACGGCTAGTTCATTTAATAAAAAAAATACCCCCTTTTCTATAAAACACTCTCATTTTATACCATTATTTCACCATTTTCTCCCCACTTTCACCCCAAAACACTCTCATTTTTATACCATTCTTTTATAAAAAAAAATATCTTTTCACCCACAATACAATCTAATTCTTGGTGGTCCTCGTCTTAGGAGGAGGAAGAGGAGATGTTTTACGCAAACGCTGTGCTAAGGGTGGCGCAGATTATTATAGAGGAGGAAGAGGAAGAGGAAGACGTCTCGTCTGAAAGCGTTATTACCAGGCGACTACAGATTAACAGAGACCGCCAAGGTTTATCATTAATAAATTTTATTATCCTTATTCCTTATTTCCTCATATTTCTATTTTTTTACGACAGGAGCGCACGAGAAATTGGTGAACAATTATTTTTCGGATGCACCCCTTTACAATGCCGAAATTTTCAGACGCAGGTTTCGAATGAGTCGCCGGTTATTCACAAGCATTGCTGATGATTTGGCGGGGCAAGACCCGTTTTTCACGCAACGACCCGATGCTCGTGGTTATGAAGGGTTCAGCTGTTGGTGCATATTTGTGACAACAGCTTAGATTTGGTATTTGGATATCTTGTAATTAGTAAAACAATAAACAGTCAGCGGGGTTAGCTTTGTAATAGTTAATTAAGAGTGATTGGGCCAAACCAAACCAACATATGGGGGATGGTAGGCGAAATGGGCCTTGCCCATGACCTAGCCCATATGCAAAGCTTTGTCCTATATAAACAAAGCTTAGCATTAGGGTTTAGGTTAATGATCTAATCACCTTAATCACTTTTAGAGAGAATTCGTGAAAGACAAAGGCTTGGACGAATTGGAGATCTTGATTAATTGTAATCGTTTGAAGATAATGAATAAAGATCGGGTTTATAGAGATTTCTGTTTCTACTCGTTTTCTGTTAAATCTGATCTAGGGGATTCCGCACTCTAGGTTAAATTGACGATTCTGTTACGATCCACACGGATTAGGGGACCTACAATTGGTATCAGAGCGTTAGGCTCTTGATTGGCTTGGTTCAGAATCGTTTTCTGCAGAAAAATCAAAGTTTTGGACGTTTTTGGAGGCTGGGTTAGGGTTCTACTGTTGATTTCGAATAAACAGCAAGGATTTCGGATAAAAAGCAAGCATTTCGAATCCATTTTGGATAGAAATCTTGCTTTTTGGACCATTTCCGACCAGAAATCAAGCATTTCGGATCATTTCGGATATAAAGGCTTGCATTTCGGACCAGAAATCTTGGATTTCGGATCATCTCGGATCAAAAAGTTATTTTTCGGACTAGATTAACTTGCATTTCGGATCAATCAAAAGGATTACGAATCATTTCGGATTATAGGGTGTTCATTTCGGATCAGATTATTCCATTTCGGACCAGAAAGTGTTTATTACGTACCATTTCTGACCATTCCGAATAACCATTTCGGATTCAGGATCATCTCGGACCATTCGGACAAGGTGGAATTTTTCTTGGCTTGCGTAGGAAAAATTTCACTGTTTCGTGTTTAGAAAATTCTCTGTAGCTCATCGCAGGAAACCGTTTGCACCGTTGGACTCCTTGGATTTTTAGGACAAAAAAAGACTCTGGAAAACCCCGAAAAAGGTTTTTGACATTATATATCATTGGAATCGTAATCTCGAGATGAATCTAACGGTATAATTTGGTAAAAACAGGTTTCGGACAAAAATTGTACGGTTTTACCAGTCTGCTTAAGTTAAAATGTCAAACATGTCTAAATTGAACGAACTTTTGAGGATGGAACATGAGGTTGGCACAACCAACAAACCACCTAAGATGATGAAGGTGGAAAACTACTTGACATGGAAGGACAGGTTTCAATCCTTCATTGAATATCAGGACACACGCATGTGGATCTGTATTATAGATAGGTACACAAACCCAACACACGACTTTGAGGGCATACCAAGTGTCTCAGCCTACGTGAACATGCAGGAGGGCTGATAAAAAGATGTATGAGGCTGAAAAGAGAGCCCTGGCTGCTATCAAGATGTCCTTACCTGATAGCATAAAACATACCTTTCAGAAGTACACTACTTCAAAGGAAATGTGGGATGTACTAGAGAAGAGATATGAGGGAAATCCTGATGTCAAGAAGAACAAAGTTGATCTACTAAAGAAGCAGTTTGCTGTATTCAAGCATATGAAAAATGAGTCACTTGAGGACATCATCACTCAATACTACAATCTGATGTCAGAATTGGACAATTATGATATAGATTGCTATACTGACAAAGAGAAAAATGACAAGCTGCTTGATGTTCTACCTGCTAAATGGGATATCTACACTCTCATGATCAAGGGAGAAGCAAATTATGAGACAAAGTAACTGGAAGAAGTAGTTGGAAAGCTGAGAGCTTATGAGCTCAATATGAAGAAGAAAGACACTGGATATGATCAGGTTCAAGATCCAGGGATTTACAATGGGCTTACATCTTCTTCATCTCACGACGCTTCTAGCGACTCTGCTACTGCGTTTCTTTCATGTGAGAATGAGCAGGTCACAGTGAATGAGGATGGTGATGTGTGTTTTGTAGCTGCTTCAGGAGGATCAACAGGAGCTAAGAGAACATCAGCTTCTAGGCAAAGTAGTAGTACAAAGGTGATGCCAATGAGTGTGAAGTCTGCTGAAGAACATCTTGCTCTACTTGCTTCATTCGTTGCTTCTTATGAGAACTACATTCAAGGGAAGATATCTGATCCTGCCACTTTAGATGAAGATTATAATCAGATTGACCCTGATGATCTAGAAGAGATGGATTTGCAATGGCAAATGGCCATGATTTCCAGAAGAGTAAAGAGGTTCATGAACAGAACTGGAAGGAAGTTTGTGGGGAAAAGCGTTGGTTTTGACAAGACCAAAGTGAGGTGCTTTAACTGTCAAAGTTACGGACATTTTGCTAGGGAATGTCAAAAACAAAAGCAAGAGACTTCGATTCAGAGTTGGAACAATAGGAATGCATCAAACAACTCTAACTCAAGGGCTTTGATCTCTATTGCACGAGAGGGATCATATGACTGGAGTGTTCATTTGGAAAATAATGAGAATGTCACTCAAGCATTCATGGCAGAGATTGTACTCGTTGATGATGCTGAAGCTAACGTGAATGTTGAAATTGAGAAAGAAAGTGAAGCTAAGGTAGATAAGGCTGATCAGACAACTGAAGTTGAAGAGAAAAAGCGAAAGTCTGACCGTGAAAGGGAAGCTGAAGAGAAAGATGCAAAATACAAAAGAATGGAAGCTCAGCTCGATGTTCTCATGGCCAACTCAGACAAATCAACAGGAGAGGTAAGTAACTCTGCTACTTCTGTTTGTTTAAAATGTCATGAATTACAGGGTGAGGTTGACAGGTTGTCAACACAAAATCAAAGTCTGGTTAACGAGATGTCTAACATAAAAGAATTAAACTTTTTTGCTAAAAGAAACGAGTCGTCATATTTGAAAAAGATAAAGGGTTATGAAGGTGAAATTGAAGTTTTAACCTGCAAACTAAACGAAAAACTTTAAGTCATAGACTTAGCTCATGACATGATGGGTGAGAAAACACAAGAGATTTCTGAAAAATGCAAAGAGTTGTCAGATGCACAACTCAAAATTGTTGAACTTGAAAAGAAATTAGGTCAATTCAGGGACTCTACTTTTGTTATGAAACACATGATGGGTGGGTTAAAGAAGAGCAATGACAAGACCAGTGGGATTCCAGGGCTTTACTGAAGTCCCACATCCTCTTAGTCATGACTATTCTTTCTTACCTGATGAAGATGAGTTAACAGACTTTCTGTCAACATCACCAAGTAGTTCCACATCAAGTCAAGGTGATGTATCTGAGAATGATGATGCTAAGAAGGAAAATAACGGCAAACGTGTTTTGACAAAGAAAAATTCACCTCCTAAAAACAAAAATCAGACTTTTGTTAAAAAGGTTACTTTTGTTCAAGGAAGTGACATGAAAAACGAAACAACTGTTATTGAAAAAGAATCAAATATAGAGTTTGCTAAAAACAAACATATAGAAAAATCTGAAACTAAGCAAACCGAACCAAATCATTCTAAGGCATCATCATCAAAACAAGGATCTAGTTCAAAGGCTTCAGTTGAGAAGTCTTCGAAAAAGAGATCATGCTTCAAATGTCACACAAAGGGACAGGTAGCTAGCTTCTGTCCTAACAAAAAGACTGAAGCACAAGTCAGTGAGAAACCAAGAGAGAAGTCACCAGAGAAGAGTGGTGATAAAAAGGAGAGAGAGTCTAACTCTCCAAAGAAATCTGCTACTAAGTAACCAGAGGGTGTTGCTGTTGGTATAGATAAGGCTGAAAAAGGAACTCAACAAGCTCCTCGTTTTCAAAGAAATCAACCAAGATTTCAGCCTGAATCTACATCAGGCAGATATGATAGACCTAGAAGTAGTTCACCAAGAATGAACAAACAAAATTCAAATAATTTCAAAAGTCAAGGTCAATATCAAAATCGATACCATAATAATGGTGGTCGAACTTTTTATAACAATGGCTTTAGAAATTACAACAATCAAGCTTCTTGGAATCAAAACTCAAGGTTTCAAAGGTCACATAGTCCACACATACATAGGAACCCTCATGACCAAAGACCTTATGGAAATCAAACCCCATTTCCATCAACAGGCCCAAGATCCAAGACTCCAGTTAGGAGTGATGGATATTGGATGGATATTCCTATAGTTGGTGAATCTGGACGACCCAAGACCATCAAGTCTTGGGTCCCCCAATCTAACTAATCTTTTGGTTGACGTGTGCAGGAGCTGCTAAGGAGGATTATCAACTTATGGTATGTTGATAGTGGCTGCTCTAGGCACATGACGGGGGATGCGAGGTTGTTTTCTGAATTTGAAGAATATGATGGTGGACATGTAAATTTTGCCGGTGCTAAAGGTGGTACGATTACTGGAAGAGGAAAAGTGACGAATGGGAAGATCACTTTGGACAAAGTGAACTATGATGAGCAGCTTAAACACAATCTGATGAGCGTGTCACAAGTCTGTGACAAGGGTCGCTCGGCGCATTTTACAAAGTCTGAGGCATTGGTGTTGAAACCGGGTTTGGTTATTCCGGACGATTGGATAGTAATGCGTGTACAAAGGAAAAATGACACTTATGTCATGGACATGGGTGCCAAGGATCCGACTGCTGCGGTGGCATGTTTGCTATCCAAAGCATCTAAAGCTGAATCTATGTTGTGGCACAAACGCATGGCTCATATTCACTACCGTAAAATGAATTACATTTTTAAAAATGAGCTAGTGAAAGGGGTTCCAATGCAGAGGTTTCATGTGGAAGATAAATGTCTTCCATGTCAAAAGGGAAAACAACACAAGAAACCTCATAAGTCTAAAACAGTAAATTCCATTAATGCCCCTTATGAATTACTTCACATGGATTTATTCGGTCCAGTGAACGTGAGGAGCATAGGTGGAAAGTACTACTGTCTTGTTGTCACTGATGATTACTCACGTTACTCATGGGTTTTCTTTATAGGTACAAAAGATGAGACATCGGATATGCTGATTGATCTTTTTACAAAATTGGAAAACGTCCATGATGCAAGAATCAAGAGAATAAGGAGTGATAATGGCACGGAGTTCAAGAATCGAATTCTGGATTGCTACTGTCTTCGAAAGGGAATCGAACATCAATATTCCGCTCCTTATACGCCTCAACAGAATGGAGTCGCTGAGAGGAAAAACAGGACGTTGATTGAAGCCGCTAGGACTATGCTTTCAGATTCAAAGCTACCAGTTCTTTTCTGGGGAGAGGCTGTGAATACTGTAGGATCGTTTTCTGACCCGAACAAGTCGTTCAAAGGTTGTCTCTTGCGTTTCAGATGCGGAAAATAAGAAATGCAAGTAGATATAGCTTGTTCTTCCTTCTAACTGCTTGTTTTATTGATTTAAAACGTTTTACAGCGCAATCGTCACACCGGCAAAGCTTCGGCGTGGAATTCAACTCTACTACTACGTGGATCGCTCATACAACAACTATATATAGTGGTCTTGGTCCGCTCATATGACACATGTTCATATGAGCGGTCCAGGTCATTACCACATAAGCGACCCATACATGACCACAAAAGCGGTCCAAGCATGACAAATAAGCGGTCCATGCACCTCATGACCCTATGAGCGGTCCTAGGCTATAACACCTATACAGACTCCTGTTTTCTCGTATTTTGTGCCCTAAGCTATACAATACGACGTAAGACCTGATCCTAGACACCTAGACGTAATCAACAGATGTAGTGCACTAACAGACTCCCCCTCAGATGTTGATGGATTCGACTATCGAGCACCGTCTCCGTGTCTTCACATCTTCAGTCTTGATCAGTCTCTGGGCTTTCTCTTTCTCTCTATCTTCAGACTCCCCCTCTCGATTTACTGGTATTCTTTTGTTCTTCAGTAACATCTTCAGGATCGTTGTCTGATCTACACAGGCCTTCGGAATCGAATAACCTGGCTCTAAAAACACTTTAATTCTCTTGATCAGATCTCTTGATTCCTTAAGTTCATCAGCATCAACAACAGACGTGATTTTCAGGATTGAAACTAGGCTCTTCTTTAACAAAAATCTTTAACAATCGAAACCTGGTTACCTGCACAATCTTAACCCAGAAATAAATTTTCTAGATTCATCACATATCAAAAACTTGTGCTCCAACACATGACTCTCTCAACAATCTATGATGAACCACTTGAAGAAGGTTAGAATTAACGAAAACAGTTAGATTTACACAAACACTTCCCCTCAAATGCTGCTCATCATGTTTAGCACACGGCATTTTGAAAATCAGTTTTCCAACATCAGTTGTCGAAAATCTTTTTGACTTTTTCAAAAATTTATGCTAAAACACACTAAAATCTTTTTGGATTTTCAATATGAGAAAATAAAATGCAAAGAATGAAATATTTACAAACAATATTTTTGTGAGTTCGTGCAAGAGGATCATATCAGTTTATGAGACCAATCACCAACACCATTAAGCTTGATTTCATTATAAGCTTTAAAACAATTTACCTAGATTGTCAGTATGTTTGTCCTCTTAAATTCTCAACACAAATTTCAATTGATTCAAGATACGATATTAATGTTTTAGAGACTTAAACTTAATTGTGTATCACTCCACTTGAATATACTCCTGTATCCAGATCCCAAATATTCAGTCTTACAGGTGAGTATACCACAGCTGATATCTGTAAAGGGGTTAAATGCGAAACCGTGAGAGCTCAGGTCAGAACTTCCGTTCAGCAGAGAGATGACGGCTCGACTTTTGGTGGGTCCCCTTTAGAGGATCTTTTTGCATTTCAACAGCAGCGACTATCAATTTTATTGTTTCATCAGCATGCTGAGGGCGACGCTTTTTCAAGCATTTGCATAAAGTATTATCCGGAGACTAGGTCAGTACTTCCATACAGCAGAAGTCCCGGGATAATACCCCAGATATCACTGAGTATAAAGACCTAGTATCTCAAAATACGGGACCTTTCAAACAAGGTTTCGGGGGTTACCCATATATTCAAAAATAGTTACCCACGAATTAAGCAAGTTTGAATTTAGGTTTATATCTCGTTTCAATTTACTAAATGTGCGAAAATCTACTGACACATCCGCAGTAAGATCGTTTAACACTTTTTAGACTATTCAATTCTTTAGCGTGCCGTGATAGTCCACTGATGTACTATCATTTCCTCTTTTTCGCAACAAAACTCATTTTTGAATTTTATAATGTTTTTGGCTTTTTCAAATTTTCAAATGTTTTTGGATTTTCTGAAATTTCCCTACTCCCCCTAAAATGCAAACACATTTTAAAGAAAATTTGAAAATTTCAAGACTCTTGACCTACTAGAAACATAAAATGCAAAAACAAACTGTACAGAAACTTGACAACTGACACTGAATCACATCATATCGCCATTCACTAGGCATAAACAATCTGAACTCCCCCTATCACAAACCATTTTCTCATTTAGATTTCAAAACACTTAAGTTTGTTTTAATCAAAATGACTTTTCCGGAAAATGAATTTGTGTTGATAACAACCACTTGTAGGTCTATCTTTTAAAAACGGGGATGTGGTTCATCATCTTGTCTATCTTTTGCCATGGATAGTAAATCAAGTACAATTTAATGTCCCTGATTTATCATTTTCAGTTCAGAATTACTGTACCCCTTGTAAAAATTACCTCTTCAAAATATACAAACATCTCAAACATTAACCACAAATACCATTTGTAGAATCAAGATTACCACTTGTAGAAATATAAAATACCACTTGTTAGGAATGTTACGTCTACATTACCAAATCAGGATGCCGATTCCTGCTTCGCAATTACCAACCTGGAAGCTCCGGCAAAGTCCTTCAACCTGTAAAATGCAAACACTTATTCAAAATTCCTCAAATAAACTTTTCAAAATACAAGAATGATGCCGATTCCTGATCCACAATATAAACTTGGGATCTCCGGCGTAGTCCTTTGACTATCATGGGAAACAGACTTCCATCCAAGTCTTCTCAGACTTGATAGCTTTCAGTTCTTGAGCTGTAGGGTTGTATGTTGCCTTTTTAGTAGCATAAAAATCTTTAACCCCTTTAGCTCTCCCACTCAACATCTTCCCAAATATCTTTTTAACATTCCCGTTGAATGTTTTCTCGACATCAAATTCATCCTTTTCTTTATAAAACTGATTAGAAATCTCAGTTTTCCCACTTTCTTCTTTACTTCCTCAAACTTCAATGATGGAAACTCCTCATCATTCACTGAGATCTTCTTCTCAACCTGTGGCTCTTCTGGCTTTGTGGAACCAGATTCATCGCCAACAATCACATCATCTGTCTTTTCAACCCAGATGTGGTTGTCTTTTCCTTTCTTCTCGTACTTACTCTTTTGTGAACACTCACCAACCTTGAATTTTGAATTCTCAAACATTCTAAGTTTTTCAGTCGGTTGTTCAACATCAACAACTTTCTCTTTCAACTTCTGAGTAACTCCCTATTTTGCTTTGGCATTCTGTGCACAGTTCCATGCAATATGACCAACTTCATTGCATCTGTAACAGGTACGAGTCTCTCGTTGATAAAACATTTGACCTCCATTTCTTTTCTTTTCTGCAAGAAACTCCTGGTTTGACTGTCTCCAGAACGGTTTCTTCTGTTCTTCATCTGAGCTTCCACCTGACACAAATTCAGATTTTGTTTTAGAATTTTTCATATTTTTATCATTTTCTGGTGGAATAAAACCAAGACCTTTCTTTTTGTAGCTACGATTTTGGTTAGGTTTCTTTTGAAAACCAGGACCAGAATTGTAACCTTTTTTCTTTTTTAAACGTTGTTGAACTCTAGAAGTATATTTTTTAGGTTTTTCAAAACTTTTCAAAACTTTTAATTCTGGAATATTAATTTCTATTAGTTTGAAAGTTTTGTTTATTAGATCCGTTTTAATACTCAATATTGAAAACTCTTTATTGTAGTATAATTTTTCCGAACCATTCAAAGTGTAAACAACTTCAAATGTTTCACCATTCAAATCTGCCTTTCACAATAAAAATTCTAAACTATAAGACCGTTTAACCGACGAATTTTGACTGTTGACCGATGACTTTGACCCGCCAAACTCAGATTTCGACTCGGACTCCTCATCAGTATCCAACACCTGATCGACCACCTTTTTAATTAACTCAGACTCATGATCGGTATCGGACGAGGTAAACGTGACATCGATATTTTCTGGTAAAACGTCAGTTGTGTCGGTTTTTAACTTTATATTGACTGCTTTCTCAAGTTGCTCCTCATTTGGTTTCCTAGGAGAATACCCATCCCAAATTGGAGGCGGACACTTGTTATAGCTAACAGTCGGTTTCTTACCACAGTCTTTCTTCTTTCTTGGCTTCTCGTCTTGAAAACCTTCCAAACCTGCAATAGTTGGATAAACACGATCAATGAGATAATCAGAAGTAGTATAGCTTAATAATAACCGCCTAATTCTCTCATTCTCTATCTTTTCCGTCTCCAACTCTTGCTTCCATTTGGCACTTTCTTCAATGTAGAAATTTATAGCTTTTTGCTTTGACATTAAAGTTGCATTCATCATTGTCAGCGCCTGTTCTCTTTCTGAGTTTGTTGTTTGGAGACCAGTTACTGTTTTGTTCAACACATCGTACGATTCCTTCACATAATTGAGATTGAACATAACTGCTCCTTCTTCTTCTCACAATCGGCTATGATGTCGTCTTTAACTGCACAATTTTTACAAGCTTCCAAGCACTTCTCACACGGCTTGATGACTTCAACAATCTTCTCAACTTCAATGGTTTTAACAACTTCAACCACTTTTTCTACTTCAATCACCTTTTCTTCTTCTTTCACAACCTTATTAATCTTCTCAGCAACATTCTCAGCAATTTGAATATCACCTTCAGATTTAGTTTGTTGTTCTTGAGCAGCACGTTTTTCCTTCAGTTTCTCCATCCGTTCTGCAAAATAGAAATGAAAACTATCAGGAGAAAGATGAGTTTTTGCAATATTTATATGTTTTTCTTCCTCATCATCACTGCTGCTGTGATCAGATGACTGATCAAACTGAACAGATTTTTCAGAATCATCATCAGAAACACCAGAATCAGTTGGTGTTTTATCAAATACAACTGCTTTTCCTGAAATAATCACATTCTGTACACTCTCATCAGAACTAACAACATTTTCAACACTTTCATCTGAATCTTCTGAAATTTCTCCAGATCTTTCAGAAATTTTATCATCAACACTATCTGAAATTTCATCAGATGTAACAGACTGTTCATCCTCACTAGACATTTTCACTCCAATCGATTTCATCCAAGTTGTAAACAGATCTGGTTCTTGGACAATCTTGGCAATGAATGCTTTAAATTCTCCCTTCTCGTCAACAAACATATCCCAACTGAAACCTTCTGATAGTTTCTCATCATCTTGTTCAATAATACGTGCTGCTGTGGCTTCGGATGGTATGTAATCATTCCAGCTGAAATCTACCAAACATGCTCTCTTCGGATCTTCAATCTTTCTTCCGTGAGCTGTCTGAGGTTCTTGGGATTGACCGACTTGCTGATAGATAGCTTTACGGTAGTAGTCATCTTTCCCGAATGGATTCTGTGCTCCGCTAGCTTCTCTTCCTTTGCACTCCCTCTTGAAATGGCCTTTCTCCCTGCATCGAAAACAAGTAACTTTAGATTTATCAAAACCTAAAGTAGAAACATGTGCATCAAGAAAGTCATTTCTCCCGGTAATGGTTTTGAATTTTTCAGCTCGTCTAAGAACACTTGCAAGACACCATTTGATATCCATGAGTTCCATCTCTTCGGCGTCTATCTGATCGTAATCCTCTTTGGTGAGCATAGGATTTCCGATCCGACCAGCAACAAGTCCCTCATAAGATAACAGAACAGAACCAAGAAGTGCCATATGATCTTTCGCAGTGTCTTCAGAGAAGCTTTGACCTTCTGGAAGGTTGAGAGCTATGTTGCACTGAATCACGTATCCGTTTCCTGTTTTTGTACTCTGAGACTGGAAGCTTGTGTTAGTCTCTTTTGGATTCACACTCGGAAACGATGAAAACCCGCTGCTGCTCCTGTTTGAACCCTGATTAACTTTGTCTGATGAATCTCCAGCACTGAAAGCGGTTTGAATCTTTGGACTTCTTTCAGCTTAAGAAACTGGAACACTACCTTTATAGTATATTTTAACATCTTGTTGACCACTAGGATTATTCATCCTTGCGATTTTCTGCTGCTCAAGATCCTGACTCTCAATTTTCTCAATAAACTGACCAATTGTTAATTTGTCATAAACACCCGTGTTTTTCAGTATCATCAAATACGTTCCCCACTCTTTCTGAGGTAACGCATCAGCCAACTTATCAACCCATTCCTCACGACCTTTTTCAACTCCCAACATTGATAACGATCGTACCAAGTGACAGTATCTCTCGATTAACTTTTTAGTATCCTCTCCTGGCAAACTGCTAAACAAATCAAATTCCTTTTTAAGCAATGCCTTCTTGCTTTTAAGCATACTTTCACTACCCTCGAATTTTACTTTAAGAGCATCCCAAATTGATTTAGCAGTTTTGTCGTGCTGTAGCAAAATGAATATATCTTCTTTATTGCCTGTTGTAACAAACTGATCATCATTTTCTCTGCTCTGTACATTGCACGTTCTTGTTCTGAGAATTCGGATATTTGTTTAATAACTTGCAATTCTGTTCGAGGCTATGTGTACTTCTCCAATATGCATTCCCACGATCTGAGATGATTTGCCTGAACCCAGTTTTCAAAGCGATCTTTCCACCCGTAGTATTCTTCAATACTCATCAGTTTCGGGGGTTTCTGGGTGGTTCCCGTCTCATTTTCAAGATTCATGGCTTGAGCAATCGCAGCTGGTGATGACGGCGTAACATTCCTAACAAGTGGTATTTTATATTTCTACAAGTGGTAATCTTGATTCTACAAATGGTATTTGTGGTTAATGTTTGAGATGTTTGTATATTTTGAAGAGGTAATTTTTACAAGTGGTACAGTAATTCTGAACTGAAAATGATAAATCAGGGACATTAAATTGTACTTGATTTACTATCCATGGCAAAAGATAGACAAGATGATGAACCACATCCCCGTTTTTAAAAGATAGACCTACAAGTGGTTGTTATCAACACAAATTCATTTTCCGGAAAAGTCATTTTGATTAAAACAAACTTAAGTGTTTTGAAATCTAAATGAGAAAATGGTTTGTGATAGGGGGAGTTCAGATTGTTTATGCCTAGTGAATGGCGATTTGATGTGATTCAGTGTCAGTTGTCAAGTTTCTGTACAGTTTGTTTTTGCATTTTATGAGCGGACCAAGAATGATCTTTGGAGCGGTCCAGTAACTGTATTTTGGAGAGCGGTCCAGTAACTGTATTTTGGAGCGATCCAGAAATTGTCTACACGAGCGATTCAGAAACTAATTTGGAGCGATCCAGATGCCAAACTGTATGAATGAGCGGTCCAAAATGTTGACCTAGAAGCGGTTCACGATGATGTCACTACGAGCGGTCCACCTTTCGAACATGTTTTGATCTATTTTTAAGCTGAATTTCAGTCTGAAACTTCCAAGGGTTTGTCTCGGTATGATAATGAACAATCTGTGAACTTTTGAACTAATTTCAACCTTGAAATCTCCCGGAAATGAGAAAAGACGGTGTAGAAGTGAGAAGAAACAATGAAATCCGGCTATAATCTGTAGAAAACCTCCTCCCAAGCTCTGATACCACTTGTAGGATCGTTTTCTGACCCGAACGAGTCGTTCAGAGGTTGTCTCTTGCGTTTCAGATGCGGAAAATAAGAAATGCAAGTAGATATAGCTTGTTCTTCCTTCTAACTGCTTGTTTTATTGATTTAAAACGTTTTACAGCGCAATCGTCACACCGGCAGAGCTTCGGCGTGGAATTCAACTCTACTACTGATGTGTGTAAAATGCAACATATAAATCACATCAATTAAGGCATAAAACTAACCCTTTTTAAGTACTAATGTTGGAAAAAGAGTGTTTTTGTCTTCCTTTTGTATTTTCAGGATGAAATGAGCTCAAAATCACAAAAGAAGCAAAAAGACAACTAATTCTAGCATAAATACAAGAAAAGGAATAAAAGTAGACTGCCCGGATCCTCAACGGCACCTCCCAAGGCAAAGAAGAGAAAACAGAAGACTGAACACGCCCCGTGTCCAGCGAACACGGGGCCGTGCCCAAGAAGCAGCAGAAAAGACAAACCAGTAGAAGCTTCCATTGCCCACCACGGGGCCGTGTCCAGCGGGCATGGGGGTGTGGTGAAAGTACAGCAGGCGCATTAATTGTAATTGCGAATGTCAGACGGGCACGGGGGCGTGTCCAGCGGACACGGGGCCGTGCTCAGCCTTCTGTTCAGCCTATAAATAGGGTGCTTGGTTTCATTCCATCTCATCCCTTGGCACACCACCTCTCTCACACTCCATCCACCACCCACCACCACCATAACACCATCATCCACCACCATCATCCATTGTCCATCGTAGAGTGTGTGAGTCGTCTCGGGATCCAAGATTGATCGTAAGAGTTCTTGACAATCAAGGCCATGTTTGCCTAAGTCTCTTACATCACTTGGTGAAGACAAGTGTTTAGTATAATACTTTTTATTTTTAATCTTTTTCACTTTTTATTTGGTTTTGTATTAATGACTTTAATAACTAGTTACTTATGTTGAAGGTGATCTTTCCTTATCGTTTGTCCGTGGTGTCTTGGCATTATTTTACTGTATATATAAAATAAAAGATTTTCACCATTCATATCTCCACGGTCTATATGGAGGTATGTTGGCTACCTGGTCGGGGGTTAAGGGAACGGTTTGGTAAGGGTCTTGCCCTTGTTCAGCGTTTAGAGGTCCTGCAAGGGACCTGGGTCAAATTTAGTAGGATCTCCTTCAATGCCCATAGGTATTGGATGGCGGGGATCCAAACTCGTTGACCCCCTCATAAGTTAACTACTATTAATACTATAACCCGGCTATTTAGGACTGTATCCCTGCTGACTCAGACTACTTAGCCGAGGGTAACGTCACCGCCGAAAGCGGGGCCTACCACAATTTGCATTAATAACTTAATTCATTATCTTTCAATAATCCGACCCTTTAGGATTGTATCCTTGCTGACTCAAACTACTGGGTTGAGGGTAACGTCGCCTTCAAAAGAGGGGCATACTACAATAACTAAGATAATCTCTTAAACAAGTGCAAAAGTGCGAAAATAATCAAAGGTTATACTAACACACGTGTCGGATCCAAGTGATTCATCTTGTCTATCTGTTTTTATTTTATTTTATTTTTCAGCATTTAGTTAGTTTTTATTTTTCTTAGTTTAAAACATTTTTCTCACTTTTTGATTTGATTAGACGTTGAGGATAAACCGGTATTAAAAGCTCTTGTGTCCTTGGACGACCTCGGTATCTTACCAACACTATACTACGTCCACGATGGGTGCACTTGCCCATATGTGTGTTTAGTGTTAGTAAATATCGTGTTTTATAAATTTAAAACTTGGCTAAAAGTGTAAAAAGGGGCTTAAATATACATCTAAAATATATTACACTACACACGCATCAAGTTTTTGGCGCCGTTGCCGGGGACACAAAGATTTTAAGAAAGCTTAAAATCGATGGCCTAATCAGTTTTTCAAAACCTTTTCAAAACGCGCGCACATTTTTCTGCATTTTAGTTTAGTTTGCATTTACAGTAGCCTGAACACGGGGCCGTGCTCGCTGAACACGCCCCCGTGCTGCATATTTTTAGTTAGATACCCAGATACAGAGTCTGAACACGGGGTCGTGCTCACTGAACACGCCCCCATGCTCAACGTGACCAGTAACTTTAATTAAAACGCCCAGATACAGAGCCTGACCACGGGGCCGTGTCCACTGAACATGGGGCCATGTCCAGCTTCTGTTTCCGTCTTATTTTTGTTTTCTGGTCCCGAGACTCAGTTGTGATCTGTTGAGTGATTCTTATGGATCAATACTCAAGAAGTTACAACTACACCTATGATGAGGATGATTATAGGGGTAATTATTGCACTAATTGTCGTAACGCACGCTCGGTTCAATATAATACTTCATATCAACCATCCAATTCATACAACCATTATGAGGAGTCCAGGTACGAGCCACCAACTTCATACACATCCTATGAAGACCCAAGGTATGAACCTCCTCCCTCATACTCATATTTTGAGGAACCAAGGTATGAGCCTTCATACTCATACTTTGAAGACTCAAGATATGAGCCACCACCTTCATACTCTTATTATGAGGAACCATGGCGTGAACAACCCACCTCATATGAGTACTATGAAGAACAAAGTGTCGACCCTTATCCATCATATACTTACAATGAAGAACAATGGTGCGAGCCATCTACTTCATATGAGTATTATGAGGAGCCAAGGATCGAACAACCGGATTCAAGCTTAGAGGATCCAAATTCTTTTTCTCTCACCGAAGTGACCAATAGGATATTAGAACACATTAAAACTATCGAACGTTACATGAAAGAATCTCGCGCAAGGGAAGAGGAATCCCGCGCAAGAGAAGAATTGAATAGTAATAATAACGTAGAGATAGTTGAAAATGTAAAAATGGAAGAACAAGAAAGTGAAAAACCGACACATGAGTTAAACAACGAAAAAGGTGAGGTAGATAACGCTAAAATTCAAGAAGAATCTAATTTTGAAGAAATTATTCTCTTGTCACCTACTTTCAAAAATCATTGTTTAGTAACCCCTCATGCCAAGTTTTTAAAAGAGTTAAACACTAGTGCTAAAATCAAAGAATTAGTAAGTGTTAAGTTAACTAATGATCAAATCTCGCTAATAAAAGAAGACCCTTTTGAAATTAACATTACACCGGTTCCATGTTTCTTTCAAAATTCATTTATTAGTAATATCACCATTGATAAAGATCTTTGTGTTAACATAATGCCTAACTACATTTTTGAAAAATTAAGTATTAGTGATTTTACTCCACTTCAAATACCCATTTTTTTATCCGATCGGAAAGTGATAAAGTCAATCGGTGTAGTTGAAGATGTTTTGGTTCAAACAAATCAAATGGTAATCCCAACCGACTTTGTCATCCTCGATGACGCTCCTTTAGTCTTGGGAAAACCTTTTGTACAAACTCATAAAGCTTTGAAAAACCGGAAATTCAACAATCTACCTATTCAATTAGGGGCATTCAAAAGGAGCATAGATCTTGAGCGCTCAATGAAATATCCTTTTGGCAATGACGACCCCCTAATTGAAGATGAGCCAGAACCACCTGATAAGGTGGGTCTAGCCAAGGACCCTTAAAAACGTGGCGCACCACGGAGGCATTCCGCGGAACTATCCGTAGTTTAGTTTAGATTAACCTTTATGTTTTCTAGTTTAGTTTTTAATTTTCAGGAATAAAACACACTCGGGATGGTGAAGGACACTAAGGGAAGCTTGAACCAACACCCCAAGCACAAAAACAGAGCCTCTCGACAATTTTTCTTCATTACAGCAAGTTCAGCACGGGGTCGTGCTCAACCCAACACGCCCCCGTGCTCATAACTCTGCAGAAATGCCCAGTTCAGGTACCTGGACACGGGGCCATGCTCATTGAACACGCCCCCGTGCCCAGCCTTCTGTTTACTTTTGGTACTGGCAGTCTGGACACAGGGCCGTGCTCAGCCAACACCACCCCGTGTTCAGCTACCCAGTACCATAAAATCTTATTTTTAACCCACTTTTACACATTTTAATCAACCGAAAAACTTATTTTTTGGAACACATTGAGGACAATGTGTAATTTAAGTGTGGGGGGATGCTAAAACCTTGAATTTTGCAAGTCCTAATTACAAGCCTTACACAAAACTCTATTGGAACCGCTAATCACCCCAAATTTTTTCAAAAAAAAAATTTCGTTTTCTTACTTGTCTTGGTTTAGTTTGGGAATAACAAGTTCTAAAAAGGTTATATTTTTACAAATTTACAACCGATAGCGTCGTGATAACAAAGAACCAACATAAGAAAATTACGAAACGGCATAACAAGTCTAGTTAAAAATTCGATTATATATACTTGATCACATTAAAAACCCATTCCCACAAAAGTGAGTTTTGAGCCTTTATTGAGCATAAAGATATACATATTTAGACTAAATGCTCATTTTTCGTTTCTTGTGTGAATAGCCGCTTGGTTCTTACAACTCTAGAACTTGCCACGACAATACATTCCCGGTCCTTACCAACTTAAACCCAAGTAAGTAAGTGATGGAGGCATTAGGACTAACCATATTTTTCTTTCTAAACCATTATTTTTCATTTTTTTTACCACCTACCCAAAATCCCCCTAGATAGCCCCTTTGAGCCTAAACCTTTCATTTCATTACCCCAAAACCCTTTTTACCCACCAAAAACCCTTTTTATTTTTCACCCTTTATTTTAGTAACAAGCTCGGTTTTTCGTAAACTCGCCTTTTTTATGTGATAAAAAAAAAACAATGATGAAGTCAAAAACAAACAAAAGCTATATAAAAGCTCGTTTGGAGAAATACTTCAAAATAAAAAGTCACTAAAAACAAGGTATGTCACGAAAACCGACGCTTTTTACGATTTTCGCCCTTTTTTCTAACTAACCCAACCAACCACCTTTAACCCAAGCCTAACCCTTCACCCCAAAAGTCCTCTTGATATTTACAAAGGTAAAAAGTTAAAAAGGAGGAGGATTGATTGCTCGGAAAGCCTATGGAAGGCGTAAGTTCCATGCCGCTCTCGAGTGATTCACTAAAAATTACACCTTCGGCCGAGTATTGAGTGATCCCCCGCGAGGTATGTGAACTTGTATATAAATGGAATTTTAATAAGACATGCTATGCCCAAATAAGTAATTTATCTTATGAAACGTTCAAAATAAATCATAACGAATAGGATTGTAAATAAATAAAAATAAAACTTACAAAGACCTTGGATTCCCGACACTCTAGGACAAGCTAAAAACTTTCTCTTCTACCTATTCCATTTGGGAGTGTAAGCCACATTTAAAAGAGTTTTGCTTGAGGACAAGCAAAAGTTCAAGTGTGGGGGTATTTGATGTGTGTAAAATGCAACATATAAATCACATCAATTAAGGCATAAAACTAACCCTTTTTAAGTACTAATGTTGGAAAAAGAGTGTTTTTGTCTTCCTTTTGTATTTTCAGGATGAAATGAGCTCAAAATCACAAAAGAAGCAAAAAGACAACTAATTCTAGCATAAATACAAGAAAAGGAATAAAAGTAGACTGCCCGGATCCTCAACGGCACCTCCCAAGGCAAAGAAGAGAAAACAGAAGACTGAACACGCCCCGTGTCCAGCGAACACGGGGCCGTGCCCAAGAAGCAGCAGAAAAGACAAACCAGTAGAAGCTTCCATTGCCCACCACGGGGCCGTGTCCAGCGGGCACGGGGGCGTGGTGAAAGTACAACAGGCGCATTAATTGTAATTGCGAATTACAATTAATGAAGAGAGAGAATGTCAGACGGGCACGGGGGCGTGTCCAGCGGACACGGGGCCGTGCCCAGCCTTCTGTTCAGCCTATAAATAGGGGTGCTTGGTTTCATTCCATCTCATCCCTTGGCACACCACCTCTCTCACACTCCATCCACCACCCACCACCACCATAACACCATCATCCACCACCATCATCCATTGTCCATCGTAGAGTATGTGAGTCGTCTCGGGATCCAAGATTGATCGTAAGAGTTCTTGACAATCAAGGCCATGTTTGCCTAAGTCTCTTACATCACTTGGTGAAGACAAGTGTTTAGTATAATACTTTTTATTTTTAATCTTTTGCACTTTTTATTTGGTTTTGTATTAATGACTTTAATAACTAGTTACTTATGTTGAAGGTGATCTTTCCTTATCGTTTGTCCGTGGTGTCTTGGCATTATTTTACTGTATATATAAAATAAAAGATTTTCACCATTCATATCTCCACGGTCTATATGGAGGTATGTTGGCTACCTGGTCGGGGGTTAAGGGAACGGTTTGGTAAGGGTCTTGCCCTTGTTCAGCGTTTAGAGGTCCTGCTTGGGACCTGGGTCAAATTTAGTAGGATCTCCTTCAATGCCCATAGGTATTGGATGGCGAGGATCCAAACTCTTTGACCCCCTCATAAGTTAACTACTATTAATACTATAACCCGGCTATTTAGGACTGTATCCCTGCTGACTCAGACTACTTAGCCGAGGGTAACGTCACCGCCGAAAGCGGGGCCTACCACAATTTGCATTAATAACTTAATTCATTATCTTTCAATAATCCGACCCTTTAGGATTGTATCCTTGCTGACTCAAACTACTGGGTTGAGGGTAACGTCGCCTTCAAAAGAGGGGCCTACTACAATAACTAAGATAATCTCTTAAACAAGTGCAAAAGTGCGAAAATAATCAAAGGTTATACTAACACATGTGTCGGATCCAAGTGATTCATCTTGTCTATCTGTTTTTATTTTATTTTATTTTTCAGCATTTAGTTAGTTTTTATTTTTCTTAGTTTAAAACATTTTTCTCACTTTTTGATTTGATTAGACGTTGAGGATAAACCGGTATTAAAAGCTCTTGTGTCCTTGGACGACCTCGGTATCTTACCAACACTATACTACGTCCACGATGGGTGCACTTGCCCATATGTGTGTTTAGTGTTAGTAAATATCGTGTTTTATAAATTTAAAACTTGGCTAAAAGTGTAAAAAGGGGCTTAAATATACATCTAAAATATATTACACTGCACACGCATCAACTACTACGTGGATCGCTCATACAACAACTATATATAGTGGTCTTGGTCCGCTCATATGACACATGTTCATATGAGCGGTCCAGGTCATTACCACATAAGTGACCCATACATGACCACAAAAGCGGTCCAAGCATGACAAATAAGCGGTCCATGCACCTCATGACCCTATGAGCGGTCCTAGGCTATAACACCTATACAGACTTCTGTTTTCTCGTATTTTGTGCCCTATGCTATACAATACGACGTAAGACCTGATCCTAGACACCTAGACGTAATCAACAGATGTAGTGCACTAACAAATACAGCTTGCTACGTCCTAAACAAAGTTTTAACCGTTAAACGTTTTAACAAAACATGTCATGAATTAATGTTTAACGAGAAACCAAACTTAACAAGCTTTGAACCATTTGGATTACCCTGCACCATTGTGCGAAACAAAGATAAACAAAAATTCAGTGACGTGGCTGACGAAGGCTAGTTTCTAGGCTACGTGCCTGGTACACCGAATAAAAGGGTTTTCAATCTAAAAACTGGTAAAATTGAGGTTATTTTCAATGTAGAAATTACTACCTACAAACCTCAACAATCAACGAATGGTCCTGCTATATTATATGATTATGAATGTGTTTTTAAATCATTTAATAATCCTGAGGTTTCTGATGCAGATGATTCTCAGTTGATTCAAACTGTGATTAGTGAAGATGATGAAGGCGAGTTCATGCCTAGATCAAATGTTGATATGACAGATGCTCCGGAAACTTCCCAAGGTGCTGCTGATCCTGATTCAAGCGATAGTGACTCTGAACCCAATCAGGGGGAGGATTTCATTAATCCGTTTGCGAATCACGATATTCAGGGTGAGGTTGGATCAAACCTGGGTGATAATCTTGAAGTCGATGCCATTGCTACTACACGAGCAAATAGAGATCATCCAGTTGACATGATACTTGGAGATCCTACTGCAGGTGTTCAGACGAGAAGAAGCATAGCCGCAAATTCTGGTTTATTTGTTTCGATTGAGAAGACTGAGATTGTGAATGAGTGCTTGTATAGTTGCTTTATTTCCCAAGAGGAGCCTAAGAATATTCATATGGCTCTAAAAGACAATTCATGGGTTGAAGCTATGCAAGAGGAGTTGGCCCATTTTGCTAAGTTGAAGGTTTGGGAGTTATTGGACCTTCCTAAAGGTGAAAGAGAGATTGGCACTAAATGGGTATTTAGGTGCAAGAAAGATGAAAGAGGAATAGTCACGTGCAACAAGGCTCGATTGGTTATCAAAGGTTTCAAGCTGCAAGAAGAGATTGATTACAATGAGGTGTTTGCACCAGTGGCAAGGTTGGAGGCAATTCGTTTGTTTCTGGCTTTTGCTTCTTTCAAGGGCTTTAAAGTGTACCAACTAGACGTGAAGAGTGTGTTTCTTTACAGGAATGTCCAAGAAGTGGTGTATGTCTCACAACCAGATGGGTTCGTTGATCCAGACTATCCAAATCGAGTGTACAAACTTGATAAGGCTTTGTATGGATTACATCAAGCTCCCAGGGCGTGGTACGAGACGCTGTCTACACATCTGATCAAGAATGGTTTTGAAAGAGGTTAGATTGACAGTACACTTTTCATTAAGAGAAAGAAGGAAGATACAAAAATACAAAAATACAAAAATAGTGTTTCTTTTTCTGTTAAAAATTCTTAATGTACGAAAAACTGTTATTTTTGGAGGAGTTGTTACCGATAGGGGTGACAGTGTTAGAAAGTGGGTTCAAAATTTTCTATCATGCAAGTTATAGGGTGTTTGTTTAAAATTTGTGCGTGTTTGATGTGTGTAAAATGCAACATATAAAACACATCAATTAAGGCATAAAACTAACCCTTTTTAAGTACTAGTGTTGGAAAAAGAGTGTTTTTGTCTTCCTTTTGTATTTTCAGGATGAAATGAGCTCAAAATCACAAAAGAAGCAAAAAGACCACTAATTCTACCATAAATACAAGAAAAGGAACAAAAGTAGACTGCCCGGACCCTCAACGGCACCTCCCAAAGCAAAAAGGAAGAAACAGAGTCTGAACACGCCCCGTGTCCAGCGAACACGGGGGCGTGCCCAGGAAGCAGCAGAAAAGACAAACCAGTAGAAGCTTCCATTGCCCACCACGGGGCCGTGTCCAGCGAGCACGGGGGCGTGGTGAAAGTACAGCAGGCGCATTAATTGTAATTCGCAATTACAATTAATGAGGAGAGAGAGTGTCAGGCGGGCACGGGGCCGTGTCCAGCGGACACGGGGCCGTGTCCAGCCTTCTGTTCAGCCTATAAATAGAGGAGCTTGGCTTCATTCTCTCTCATCCCTTGGCACACCACCTCTCTCACACCTCATCCACCACCCACCATCACCATAACACCATCATCCACCACCATCATCCATTGTCCATCGTAGAGTGTGTGAGTCGTCTCGGGATCCAAGATTGATCGTAAGAGTTCTTGACAATCAAGGCCATGTTTGCCTAAGTCTCTTACATCACTTGGTGAAGACAAGTGTTTAGTATAATACTTTTTATTTTTAATCTTTTGCACTTTTTATTTGGTTTTGTATTAATGACTTTAATAACTAGTTACTTATGTTGAAGGTGATCTTTCCTTATCGTTTGTCCGTGGTGTCTTGGCGTTATTTTACTGTCTATAGAAAATAAAAGATTTTCACCATTCATATCTCCACGGTCTATATGGAGGTATGTTGGCTACCTGGTCGGGGGTTAAGGGAACGGTTTGGTAAAGGTCTTGCCCTTGTTCAGCGTTTAGAGGTCCTGCTTGGGACCTGGGTCAAATTTAGTAGGATCTCCTTCAATGCCCATAGGTATTGGATGGCGGGGATCCAAACTCTTTGACCCCCTCATAAGTTAACTACTATTAATACTATAACCCGGCTATTTAGGACTGTATCCCTGCTGACTCAGACTACTTAGCCGAGGGTAACGTCACCGCCAGAAGCGGGGCCTATCATAATTTGCATTAATAACTTAATTCATTATCTTTCAATAATCCGACCCTTTAGGATTGTATCCTTGCTGACTCAAACTACTGGGTTGAGGGTAACGTCGCCTTCAAAAGAGGGGCCTACTACAATAACTAAGATAATCTCTTAAACAAGTGCAAAAGTGCGAAAATAATCAAAGGTTATACTAATACACGTGTCGGATCCAAGTGATTCATCTTGTCTATCTGTTTTTATTTTTATTTTCAGCATTTAGTTAGTTTTTATTATTCTTAGTTTAAAATATTTTTCTAACCTTTTTGATTTGATTAGACGTTGAGGATAAACCGGTACTAAAAGCTCTTGTGTCCTTGGACGACCTCGGTATCTTACCAACACTATACTACGTCCACGATGGGTGCACTTGCCCATATGTGTGTTTAGTGTTAGTGAATATCGTGTTTTATAAATTTAAAACTTGGCTAAAAGTGTAAAAAGGGCTTAAATATACATCAAAAATAATATTACACCTAACGCACATCAAGTTTTTGGCGCCGTTGCCGGGGACACAAGGATTTTAAGAAAGTTAGGAATCAACGGCCTAATCGTATTTTTATTTTTCTTTAATTTTTTAGGATTTTTTCTTAGATTTTTAGCTTCTGCAGAGCTCAGCACGGGGCCGTGCCTGGTCGGACACGGGCCGTGCTCAGCAAAGTTACTGGCAGTTTTTGTTTTTCAAGTTACAGAAGGCTGACCACGGGGCCGTGCCGGTGCAACACGGGGCCGTGTCCAACTTCCAGTAACTGGGATCTGGAAAACAATCACTGTATTTCCGACCACGGGGCCGTGTTCGCTCAACACGGGGCCGTGGTGAACCTTCTGACCGACATTCTTTTTTGTTTTTATTGCAGGACTTGGAACCCGACACCATCCTCACGTAGTGTATGAGCTCCAGTTCCAATAAAGACATAAAAGAACCGCTAGAAGAACCCGAACGCTTTCTCAGAAAAAGGTTAAAAGCCAAAAACCAAGAGAAGGTTTCGGGTGATCCACCCTCAATGGCGGACCAACGTACCCTTATGGATTATCTACGGCCCACCGTAGGTAATCTAGGCGCCGCTATCAATGCTCCGAATGTCGAAGCCAATAACTTCGAGCTTCGACCGCATTTGATACAAATGTTCCAAAACTCCGCAACCTTCCACGGGCTTGCGGACGAGGATCCTCATCTACATATAACTAATTTCTTAGAAATATGTGATACCTTTCGGATCAATGGAGCATCAAACGACGCCATACGCCTCCGTATGTTTCCGTTCTCACTAAAAGACCGAGCGAAAGCTTGGCTCAACACCCTCCCAGCTGGATCGGTAAACACCTGGGATGAACTAGCCCAAAAGTTTCTATATAAGTATTTCCCTCCTTCTAAAACTGCTAAATTAATGGCTGAAATTAACACATACTCACAAGAGGACGGGGAATCCTTATATGAAACATGGGAAAGGTTCAAGGAGCTATTACGCAAGTGTCCCCATCATGGCCTCGCAATATGGCAACAAGTATCCACTTTCTACAATGGATTGTTGCCACACACTAGGCAGACACTTGATTCTAGCTCCGGGGGACTTTTAGGTAATCGACGCCCACACGAAATATATAATCAAATTGAGGAAATTGCTCAAACCAATTTTCAATGGCACACTCCCCGGGGAAATAAGTCTATCGCCCCGGGCGCCCATAAGGTCGACGAAAGCACCTCTTTACAAGCCCAAATCGAGGCCCTTTCTTCAAAAATAAAAAAATTAGAAATGACAAAAACAGTCTCGGTTATGGCTTGTGAAGGGTGTGGTGGGTCACATGAAAATTGGAGTTGCATGAAAGAAACGGACGATCAACAAGAAATGGTAAACTACATTGATAATAGACCTAGGCCGTCGGGTCCTCCAACGGGAACTTACAACCAAGGATGGCGAAACCACCCAAACCTTAGTTGGAGGGAAACCGGCAATAGTAGTAACCAACAAACCCAACGAACAAACTTTCAGCAATCAAGAAATGAGTCACAAAATTTCACTCAACAACAAGGTGGACGAGAAAGGCTCGAAGATACTATATCTCGCCTCGTCTCCGACACTGATAAGAAAAAATCGGAAAGATTTCTACAATTAGAATCTAATTTTAGGAATCAACAAGCTAGCATTCAAAACATAGAAAAACAAATAAATCAACTAGCACAAAATTTTTCCGAGAGACCGCAAGGCGCATTACCTAGCAATACCGAAACAAACCCAAAGGCGCAAGTTCACCTCATCACACTACGAAACCGCACCGTAGGGCCTGCAGAAGTACCTCCACCAACGGAAGAAACAATGCCAACACATCTGCAGGAAAAGAACTCTCCCCCATCACCAGAACCTACCAAGGCTCCTCGAGTTCCATACCCCGGTAGGTTAATTCGTCAAAAAAACCAATGAGCAATTCGCAAAATTCGAAAGTTTGTTAAAACAATTGCATGTCAATATTCCTTTTATCGAAGTCCTAACTGAAATGCCCAAATACTCTAAATTTATGAGGGACTTCCTTACACATAAAAAGAAAATTGAAAATTTGCAATTAGTTAATTTAGGCGAAGAATGCTCTGCCCTCGTACTCAATAAACTACCCCAAAAGAAAATCGATCCCGGAAGTTTCACGATTCCATGTTCAATAGGGGAATCACCCGTTCGCAATGCCTTGGCCGACTTAGGGGCTAGCATTAACCTCATGCCCTCATCAATGTTCAAAAGGCTTGGCTTGGGAACCACGAGCCCTACAAAAATAAGCATACAACTCGCTGATCGATCAGTCAAGTTCCCACAAGGTGTCATCGAGAATGTCTTGGTAAGGGTAAGCAAATTCGTTTATCCCGTTGACTTTGTCATACTCGACATGGAGGAAGACACCGAGGTCCCCCTTATCCTAGAGAGACCCTTCCTTGCCACAGCACAAGCAGTAGTAGACATGAATGAAGAGACACTGACTTTGAGGTATGGGGACGATGAGGTGAAGTTCGGAGTTGGGAAGAAAATAGAGGACGACGACCCAGTCAATTACATGAAGGTTATTGATTCAAGCTTGGATGCCGCTCTCCGACGGTGTAACTTGGGAAGCAAGGCACTCCACTCAGAAGATATATAACCAGAAATCGGGTCTAGCCAAGGACCCTTATAAACGTGGCGCACCACGGAGGCATTCCGCGGATCTATCCTTAGTTTAGTTTAGTTTAATCTTTTAATTTTTGCAGAATAAAACACACTCATGGTGGTAATGGATGAAAAAGGGAACGAGAAAAAATGGAACCATGCACGAAGAACAGAGCAACCCGACAAAAATCTCCATCACAGAAGGCTCAACACGGGCCGTGCCCAACCAACACGGCCCCGTGCTGAGCCCCTGCAGAAAAATCACCCAGTTCAGGTAACTGGACACGGGCCGTGTTCAGCGGACACGCCCCCGTGTCCAGGCTTCTGTTTCAATTCTGAAATTTTTGTTACTGGCACTTGACCACGGGGCCGTGCCCGGTGAACACGGGGCCGTGTCCAGGATGCCAGTAACAAAAATCTTTGCTTTTTAACACACTTTTATACATTCTAATCAACCAAAAAACTCTATTTTTGCACACATTGAGGACAATGTGTAATTTAAGTGTGGGGGGGATGCTAAAACCTTGAAATTTTGCAAAATCCTAAACACAAGCCTTACACAAAACTCTATTGGAACCGCTAAACACCCCAAATTTTTTCAAAAACTTTTTCATTTTTTTTATTTACTTGTCTTAGTTTAAGTTGGGAAGAACAAGTTCTAAAAAAGGTTATATTTTTACAAGTTTACAACCGATAGCGTCGTGATAAAAAAGGAACCAACATAAGAAAATTATGAAACGACATAACAAGTCTAGTTTAAAATTCGATTATATATGCTTGGTCACATTAAAAACCCATTCCCACAAAAGTGAGTTTTGAGCCTTTATTGAGCATAAAAATACACATATTTAGATTAAATGCTCATTTTTCGTTTCTTGTGTGAATAGCCGCTCGGTCCTTACAAATCTAGAACTTGCCACGACGATACATTCCCGGTCCTTACCAACTTAAACCCAAGTAAGTAAATGATGGAGGCATTAGGACTAACTATTTTTCTTTCAAAACCATTATTTTTCATTTTTTTTACCTACCCAAAATCCCCCTAGAAAACCCCTTTGAGCCTAAACCTTTCATTTCATTACCCCAAAAACCATTTTTACCCACCAAAAACTTTTTCATTCACCCTTTATTTTAGTAACAAGCTCGGTTTTTCGTCAACTTGCCCTTTCATGTGACATCAAAAAAAAAAAAAAAATGATGATGAAGTCAAAAACAAACAAAAGCTATAAAAAGCTTGTTTGGAGAAATACTTCAAAAATAAAAAGTCACTAAAAATAAGGTACCTCACGAAAACCGACGCTTGTTACGATTTTTCGCCCTTTTTACTAACCACTAACCAACCACCCACCTTTAAACCCAAGCCTTCACCCAAAAAGTTCTCTTGATATTTACAAAGGTAAAAAGTTAAAAAGGAGGAGGATTGATTGCTTGGCAAGCCTATGGAAAGACGTAAGTTCCGTGCCGCTCTCGAGTGATTCACTAAAATATACACCTTCGGCCGAGTGTTGAGTGATCTCCCGTGAGGTATGTGAACTTGTATATAAATGGAATTTTAATAAGGCATGCTATGCCCAAATAAGTAATTTATCTTATGAAAAGTTCAAAATAAATCATAACGAATAGGATTGTAAATAAATAAAAATAAAGCCTATAAAAACCTTGGATTCCCGACACTCTAGGACAAGCTAAAAAACTTCTCTTCTACCTATTCCATTTGGGAGTGTAAGCCACACTTAAAGAGTTTTGCTTGAGGACAAGCAAAAGTTCAAGTGTGGGGGTATTTGATGTGTGTAAAATGCAACATATAAAACACATCAATTAAGACATAAAACTAACCCTTTTTAAGTACTAATGTTGGAAAAAGAGTGTTTTTGTCTTCCTTTTGTATTTTCAGGATGAAATGAGCTCAAAATCACAAAAGAAGCAAAAAGACCACTAATTCTACCATAAATACAAGAAAAGGAACAAAAGTAGACTGCCCGGACCCTCAACGGCACCTCCCAAAGCAAAAAGGAAGAAACAGAGTCTGAACACGCCCCGTGTCCAGCGAACACGGGGGCGTGCCCAGGAAGCAGCAGAAAAGACAAACCAGTAGAAGCTTCCATTGCCCACCACGGGGACGTGTCCAGCGAGCACGGGGGCGTGGTGAAAGTACAGCAGGCGCATTAATTGTAATTCGCAATTACAATTAATGAGGAGAGAGAGTGTCAGGCGGGCACGGGGCCGTGTCCAGCGGACACGGGGCCGTGTCCAGCCTTCTGTTCAGCCTATAAATAGAGGAGCTTGGCTTCATTCTCTCTCATCCCTTGGCACACCACCTCTCTCACACCTCATCCACCACCCACCATCACCATAACACCATCATCCACCACCATCATCCATTGTCCATCGTAGAGTGTGTGAGTCGTCTCGGGATCCAAGATTGATCGTAAGAGTTCTTGACAATCAAGGCCATGTTTGCCTAAGTCTCTTACATCACTTGGTGAAGACAAGTGTTTAGTATAATACTTTTTATTTTTAATCTTTTGCACTTTTTATTTGGTTTTGTATTAATGACTTTAATAACTAGTTACTTATGTTGAAGGTGATCTTTCCTTATCGTTTGTCCGTGGTGTCTTGGCGTTATTTTACTGTCTATATAAAATAAAAGATTTTCACCATTCATATCTCCACGGTCTATATGGAGGTATGTTGGCTACCTGGTCGGGGGTTAAGGGAACGGTTTGGTAAAGGTCTTGCCCTTGTTCAGCGTTTAGAGGTCCTGCTTGGGACCTGGGTCAAATTTAGTAGGATCTCCTTCAATGCCCATAGGTATTGGATGGCGGGGATCCAAACTCTTTGACCCCCTCATAAGTTAACTACTATTAATACTATAACCCGGCTATTTAGGACTGTATCCCTGCTGACTCAGACTACTTAGCCGAGGGTAACGTCACCGCCAGAAGCGGGGCCTACCATAATTTGCATTAATAACTTAATTCATTATCTTTCAATAATCCGACCCTTTAGGATTGTATCCTTGCTGACTCAAACTACTGGGTTGAGGGTAACGTCGCCTTCAAAAGAGGGGCCTACTACAATAACTAAGATAATCTCTTAAACAAGTGCAAAAGTGCGAAAATAATCAAAGGTTATACTAATACACGTGTCGGATCCAAGTGATTCATCTTGTCTATCTGTTTTTATTTTTATTTTCAGCATTTAGTTAGTTTTTATTTTTCTTAGTTTAAAATATTTTTCTAACCTTTTTGATTTGATTAGACGTTGAGGATAAACCGGTACTAAAAGCTCTTGTGTCCTTGGACGACCTGTATCTTACCAACACTATACTACGTCCACGATGGGTGCACTTGCCCATATGTGTGTTTAGTGTTAGTGAATATCGTGTTTTATAAATTTAAAACTTGGCTAAAAGTGTAAAAAGGGCTTAAATATACATCAAAAATAATATTACACCTAACGCACATCAGTGTTGGTGCTGAATTGAAAAGTGCTTAATCTGTGATACAGTTTAACTATCTCTAGAATAATAATAATTTGTTTAACGGTTTGTTGAAAAATTCTTATGGTTTCTCGAGATGTTTGTTGATGTAGGGTAAAATACACATATTTGTCCCTTGTAGATTGTATAATTTATGTATAGTTTTTATTTGTTCTTTTTAGCTTTTAATATTATATTATATTGTTTTGTGTTTTGCTAGGTCCTGGTGCAAATGGAGCGAAAAAGAGTAATAACTAAATGACTAGCCAGTTGGGCAAAGTAGAATGTCAGTGCCCGAAAGAAAATTCGTCGCTATTTTTCTTGATTGGACCGAGTCCCCTTATCTCTATGTATTAAAAGAAATAAAATAAAGAAGGGCTGCTATTATAATATTGAATCTTTTAATATGTAAAGATTGCCATAATATTCTTGGGCTTGGGCTGCAAAAAGCGATACATGGCATCAAACAATTAGGAGCCAAATATATTGAACCATACATCAGATGCGATAATTAGAACTTTGGACGAATTTTAAAAGGGGTGGACGCAAGCTAATTGGGAGTTAGTGGGCATGTTGACAATTTTTAAAGGGGTTAGATTAAACCCTAATAATTCTTAATGGAACATATATAATTCACTTTTTGGGCGAATAGAAAAAAGGGAGTGGAGCCGCACATAATTCATGTAGGAGGGGCTCTAGTCGACATCAGGAGGGCTTTGGACGAACTGAGAATTATTTTAGTAAGGATCGAAGGCCAGGAATCACTGGAGACGAGTGGGAAACTTAGAGATTAAAGAATTTACGGGTTCTACCTTTAGATTTCTTTTATTTTATGGTTTCTTGTTTCTATTCAATCAATTCTAGTTTGAACCTCTTTGATTTGTTTTCGTTTATGAACATGCTTGGCTAAATTTATAAACCACCTAGACTTGATGAATGGATTAATATAAAGTTTTTACCGTTTTTGTTAATTGCATGATTATTATGGATTAATTGTGTTTTGTAAGAAGTTTGGTTTAATGATTTGATGTATATGCATGCTTTGAGTTGGTTTATTGTTATTATTTGCTTCATATGATTCTTAGTGACTGTCTATATCACAACAGAGAGTCATATTAGGGTTTAGGATTTCGGTGAGTGTCTATATCACGTTAGAAAACCTTAACTCTTTAGGGTGAAATTGCGCAATAACCCCTAGAAGTAATTGATAATAATTTGCTAAGTCTTAGTGTTCTACTAGTCCTAATACCTGGAAAGTGAAGGGCTATTGGTAGGTCTTACCCGGCGAATCGCTTTAGATAGTCCTTGGAAAAGGTCGTGTCTTAGTTTACCTGTCGGTTTTATTAGTCTATCAAGTTAAGTTAATTAATTGAAACTACCCTATATCTATGATTGGAAAATAGTAGGTCAATATTAGGGTACTTACACAATAATTAGACAACTGGGAAGGCGTCTAATAACCGGTAGGATTAACGGCCTAGGTAGTTCCACAGGTTTCTCCTTGAGAAGGGTCGAGGGGCTTAGTTGGTTCTTAATAGGTTTAGTACTTAAAGATCCCGGTTCCATAATTCATGCATTTAACTTAATCGGTAATCTTTTAAAAACGATCCAGGATTCTTGTCTAGGTGGTCTCGCTCTCATATAAGAAAAGCCTTTAGTCTTATTTCGTCTTTAGTCTAGCTTTAGTTAATTTAGTAGTTTAATAAAGATTTCCTTAGTTTTTCCGTAACCCCCCCCCCCCAAAAAAAGAAAAAACAAATAAACAAGTTAAGTCGTGTCTGTCAGCGTCTATTAGAGTCTAGGTTACGTGATACATAGAGTTTCGTGGTTCGATATCCGGACTTCCTAGGGTTATACTATATTGATCGGTACACTTGCCGATCGTGTGGTTAGGGTAGAGTCTAGAATTAAAGCTTTTTAGTGTCTAGCTTAGAGAGTCTAATTTAGTTAATTTTTATAGTCTGTTTAGCACACATCATTTATTTTATAGTATACAAATTGAAGCAGTATGTTGCTGAGAAGTTGCTGTGAAAATGAGACTTTGATTGGATGCATGGTAGAACCTCCTTTCTACATTGCAAACAAAGTTGAAGAGTTCGGAGATTGCTATACAATTGCTGAACTGTAGTTTACTCAAGCGCTAACATTTTGAAGATTTGGAGATTGGATGCATCAGCTTAAGGGGAGTCTGTTGCTGACAGAAGCTGTTAAAGCTGAAGCTATCCAAAGACCAAAAGACTGTGAGATTCTAAAGACTAAAGTTTCCTTTGCGAGCTATTGTCAAGGGGGAGTTTGTTGGTGCATATTTGTGACAATAGCTTAGATTTGGTCTTTGGATATCTTGTAATTAGTAAAATGATAAACAGTTAGCGGGTTTAGCTTTGTAATAGTTAATTAAGAGTGATTGGGCCAAACCAAACCCACATATGGGGGATGGTAGGCGAAATGGGCCTTGCCCATGACCTAGCCCATATGCAAAGCTTTATCCTATATAAACAAAGCTTAGCATTAGGGTTTAGGTTAATGATCTAATAACCTTAATCACTTTTAGAGAGAATTCGTGAAAGACAAAGGCTTGGACGAATTGGAGATCTTGATTGATTGTAATCGTTTGAAGATAATCAATAAAGATCGGGTTTATAGAGATTTCTGTTTCTACTCGTTTTCTATTAAATCTGATCTAGGGGATTCCCCACTCTAGGTTAGATCGACGATTCTGTTACGATCCACATGGATTAGGGGACCTACATCAGCACGTTACAAAAGTGTACTGCAGTCGTTCGCCAACTAGCGTACAGGACGGTAGCCGACGTTTTGTACGAGTACTTATAGATGTCGGCAAGAACTACGCGGGAATGTTTGTATCGGTTTTGCCATAATGTGGTGAAACTGTATAGCAAAAATATTTGCGGAAACCAAACGCGTATGATGTTCAACAGTTGTACCAAGCTCATGAAGTTCGACACGGGTTTCCGGGAATGCTCGGTAGCATTGATTGTATGCATTGGGCGTGGCAGAACTGCCCGAATGCATGACGAGGCCAATATACGCAAGGTGATCACGGCCATCCAACCTTAATACTTGAGGCCGTGGCCTCACAAAATTTGTGGATCTGGCATTCTTTCTTTGGTCGCCCTGGTTCACTTAACGACCTCAACGTGTTACATCAATCGGCAATCTTTAGCGATGTCGTTAATTAGGGTTGTAAACAAACCGAACGTTCAGCGAACAGTTCGTGAACCGTTCGGCGAGAAGTTCGTTTATGTTCGTTCGATAAGCTTAACGAACGAACACGAACACAAAATTCCGTTCGATAAGCTTAACGAACGAACACGAACAAAGATCTCGTTCGTTCGGGACTGCGTTCGTGAACTTTCGGTAATATGTTCCTTCGTGTTCGGTTTTTTATGTTTATTTTTCTAAAAGTTTTTAATGTTTTATTAATTTTTTTACTTTCCCCCATATGTATTATTTCCCTCTCTCTGGCCCTCTCCCTCTTTTGATATCACGCTCCTTCATTCAGGTTATCTCCAATCGATTGAACCCAATATTATCCATATCCCTTCAATCTTTAAAGGGTTGTATTTAACTACTTTCGTAATGAACAATGTTTAAGATTAATGATGCCTTTTTAATTTTCAAAATTAAAGTTCATTTGTGTTCGATTGCGTTCGTGGTTTGTGTTCACGAACTGTTCGCGAACAACCAAAATTCCTTAACGAACGAACACGAACACAAACTTCTGTTCATCATGTGGTTCGCGAACAGTTCACGAACATCCAAATTTCCTTAACGAACGAACACGAACATAGCCTTGTTCGTGTTCGTTCGGTTCGTTTACAGCCCTATCGTTAATGGAACCGGTCCGGACACCAGTTTTTCAGTTTCTGGGGTTGAATATAGACGCGGGTATTATCTTGCTGACGGAATATATCCGTCTTACTCTACAATTGTCAAGACTATTCCATATCCCGAGGACGAAAACAGAAAAAAATTCGCCAAGCGTCAAAAAGCTGCAAGAAAAGACATCGAACGTTGCTTTGGTGTTCTACAAAAAAAAAATGGGCCATTATTGAACAACCGGCACGTGCGTTCACACCGAAGAGGTTGCGCCTTTGTATGTACGCTTGCATTTTGCTCAAAACATGATTATTGAATACGAAGGTTGGGTGATTTGTGAGTATGATGAGAATGCATCTATCGAGAATACTGTCCCGGTAGATCCTGCGCAACATGATTTAAACTCGTTTTCACTAACCAACGACTTCATGCATGTAAACCTTCAACAGGATTTGGTAGAACATATATGGAACAACGCAAACGACGGGGACAGTGACGAAGACAATAACGAGTAGTGTAATTTTTATAAATTTTTAAATTTACTCTTTTTTATAAAGTTTAGGCAGTGTAATTTTTTTTAGGTTATGTAATTTTTATTTATGTTATGTAATGGATTTTATCATCTTCTTTTATGTCTTATTTTTATTTAAATTTTGAATTGTTTTTATAAAGTTAAACAAATAAAAAAGTTAAACAATAAAATTAAACAATAAAAGTTAAACAAATAAAAAAGTTAAACAATAAAAATTAAACAATAAAAGTTAAACAAATAAAATAAATTAAACAATAAAAATAAAATCATGTGGGGTAGGCCCATCCTCCGACACCCCCCCCCCCCTAAAATGCAAGGAGAACCATCTTCCATGTGATGGTGATGTGGCATCTACGTAACGACCCATCTTTTTTGAGATGAGACTCTCCATACCCTCCAGTCTCATAGTTCTTTTTCTGTTGTATATATAGATTTAACCAGTTAAGAGATAGAAGACAGCCATAATCAACCCAATCATAAATAGAATTAAAATTTCGAGCTTATGCCACATGCACATTTGTACAAAAATTTAATTATATGTCTTCAAGTCACAGATTCACGCAAGCCACAATTTCCACTTTTTTAAGAACCTAGCCATTTCTTTTGCATACAAAAGGAGCAGGAGTAGATCGAGTAGCCTGCAGCCGCTGTTTCACACTCCGAACAAAAAAAAAGAGCCATCCCCTTCCAGTTCCCATACCCAAGCAAGCCGCCTGCTGCAACTGTAATCAGGCATGATATCAAGAGAGCATAAAACCAAATGTATATGGAATCGATTTGACACCGTTGGTTGAATAATCTGAATGAGGAAGACAATCAAACGTGTCACTGATATTAATGAAATAAGCAACACTAATTCCAGCTTCACAAAAACCGAGAATAATCATACCAAACTGAAGCATTTAGCAATCTAACAGTTAATCAAACTAACAGATTCCTGTACCTGATAAGCAGAGACAGTGAATTAACATAGTTGTTCAGACAACAAAATTAAACATGGATAAACAAAGTTGGACCTGTTTAGATGCCTTTTATACATGTTTTGTCCCACCCATTTCATTTTTAGCTAGTGCAAACAACCATGACATACCAAACTTCAACAATAGCAAATGCAAAATCATATACATAAACACAAATTTTTCATCATTATTACCATAAATCTTGGACCAAGAAAAGCTTGCAAGTCACATAAACTTTTTGTACGGCACTCAATATATTATGGGCTAAACAAGGAACAATCCAGTTACACAAAACACTTAAGGCATCAAGAAATCAGAAGCATGAAGTCCATGGATTCTTACATCTACCAGATGAACCATCAAACAAACAAAGCTACTAAGTCCATTGCTTTTCCTTTTAGTTAAATGGTTGAAAACTCAATAGCGGGTTCAGATCTGTTAAGCATATGAGTGAATGTAAAATGCTAATAAGCTCAAAATGATAATATTTTCATGTTGATCGGGCATCTATCATAACATTTCCCATCTTTTCAACAAAGAACCGCACATGCCAACTTCATTAACACTTGTAACTCAAAATAAGAAGCATTAGAATATAACAATGACATGAAAATGAAGGACATAAAAGAAATTACCTTATATGCAGTATCAAAGCCAAAATTTGTAACTGCTTCTTTACATTTCAGTCCCCATTAATGGTCTTTCAGCATCAATGGATCGAGTCTTCTAATTCTTACTCTTGTAGAGTATATATTCAAAAATCTAAACACAGAGAAGAAAAATAATCGACAAGTATTGAAGTTCATTAAGATAAATAAATTAACTATAATATCCAGTAACAAGGAATGTATTTGTGTTGAATCATCTTCACCAATAACAACAAGCCCGTCCAGATCAAGCTTGGTTGTTGTATCTTCAGTTTGCTTACACTGGAAAGCACTAAATAAATCATAAATCTGGAACAAGATTATTATAAATCTAAATGATTAATATAAACCCTAACTAAAATCAGGAATGGAATCTGTAACAAACGCCAGTCGTGAATTAAGGCTTCAATAATACATATGATAAGCAAAAAAATTTAAAAACTTACCTTTGAAACTCGGATCGAACCCCAGTTCTTCACATCAATTTATTCACACCCTTGTTGTTCACCACAAGATCCGGATGAACGGAGGAGGGTGATAGAACCGGATTTTAACCCTGAAGTTTGGACTGTAACTCGAACTCGGCAGAAACGGGTGCACGTCGTTTGGTTTACCGGTCGTCTTCTTCACCCGGTTACCCTGAAAGGGGGAGGCGATTTGATCCGTGATTTATCAACATCAGAGAACACCAAGCATCCTCTTCACTCGGGCGGTTTTGATCATTGGGATTCTCCATCTTAAATGCTAGAGGATGATTAATTGTTTCCACAGTTACATTCGGTCTTCAATTACACAGGTTTGTTTGAAGAAATAATTGGGATGGCAATGAATGGGGGCAAAATTGGGAGCAGGGTATGAAAATTGGGGAAATAAGTTTGACCTTTGATATGACGTCTTAAAATTTGTGAAGGAAATTACAAATTTGTACATGGGAAATGCTTATATATAGTATATAGATATAATAAAAGAAAACCATTTTGAGAACACTTGTCATCATATTAGGGCATCTCTTATTGATAATTATTATTTTAATTTAATCTCTTCTAACTAATTATAAATAATACTCCTACTAAATATTATTTAGTTAATTATTACTTTTATATTTATCTATTTACTTGAAATTCAAACTTAAGATATTAGAGAAAATTATGATTTTCGCCCCCGTGGTTATATCACTTTTACCCTTTTAGCCCAAAAAGGATTTTTTTAACATCTGAGCCCTCAACGTCTTTTTTCTAACCGTTTTGGACCCTAACGTCTTTTTTTCTAACCCTTTTGGCCCCTAACCCCCTCAGATTCATTTTTTTGGCCAAGAGGGTAAAATTGATATAAACACAAGGGCCAAAATCGTAATTTACTCTTGATATTAGCTTTGTATCAAATAGATTTTACGAAACTTAAAATAAAATTAACTAATATTATTTATAATTTCTACATTTACAAGTTTTAAATAAAGGGTTAAACTAGGATTTAGCCATGCCGCGCTTTGCGGCGGCAAAACCGTATATTCACGTACTCAAAGTAGTAAATCAACAAAAGTATTATCAACTCCAGATACAACCAAGTTAGCCATTATTTAGGCACATACAATAAAAGAAAATCCAAGTATATTATGTGTTTGATAGAATGTACATAGATGGTTGCATATTCAATATTTTCCAGGTATTAGTTATATAAAGTTATGTGAAACTCAACAGATCCCTTGTCAAGGCATTAGCATATAACGATCATTCGCACCTGATCCCGGATAAGCTGATATATCCACCCTTCTTGATTATCTCTTCCCATCCCAGCTGTCTTCTATTTTCTCATGAATCTGTTGTAAACAAAATGAAGATCAATGAACTTTGGAACCCTATAAGTGCCATGTTGTCAAAGACGCAAGGCGAGGCGCATAGGCCTCGCCCGGAGCCTAGACGCAAGGCGCAAAAAAAGTATGGGCTTTTTTAAGAAAAGCGCACATAGAGAAAAAAATATAAAAATATGTTATGCTTTGAAAATAAATAAGATTCCACGTATAAAAAAACTATTATATATGCCATTTAAGATCATGTAGCTAATAGTTAGTACCAAAAGTTTAAAAACTTTAAAAATAACATTAAAAAATATGGTTTACAGCTGTAAAAAAACTCTGATAGAATTAAGCCCGCGCTTTTTACTCGTTACGCCTTAGCGCGCCTTAGTCCGGGGCGCGCGCCTGAGCACCGCTTTTACAAAAAAAGCCCATGTTTGCGCCTAAGCTACCACCAGGCGCTATAGGCTCGCCTGCTGCGCCCGAGCGCCTAGGCGCGCGCCTGACGTGCTTTATATTTGACTATTTCAACATTTTGAGTAAAATGCCAGAGCTAACATAATATGTAGAAAGAGACATTAATGTAATAAAAGTGTGTTTTTTTTTCTATTTTATAACTGACATGAAACTAAAAGCATTATGCGTTGGCATGCATGGGGTTTGGTCATAAATGTCATCAAGGGCGTAGCTTACTGGGGGGGGGGGGCTAGTACGCTTACGTGATGATGACATCTTAAAATACAACTAAAAATATCATAACAGTAACATGACAATAGTATTAACCTCTAACATGTATGCATAACCAGACGAATGACCAGAATAATAAATAGTAAACACGATAATAGTATTAACGTCTAACATGTATGCATATCCAGACGGAAAGTTAAGAAAAATTTAGTAAACCACAAAAGAAATAAACAAAACTTCAATAAGGCATAAAACATAATTTGTTAACACCTACCTTAAAAGTACAATAGCGAACTTTAGAGAATGTTCAAACGATCCGAGCCTCCTAAAAAAAGGAAAAGGTCAAAAAGTTGTCCATAGAATGCCAAGCTCTACACATTGACAATTTCAATAGCATGCAGTTATACATAGATGAACATATATACATAGATGAACATAGGATTCTAAATTTCACTTATTTAAAAGCATAGGATATATAACGTACAAAATCCATTGTTGAAGTACTTAATCTGGATGAAGTCAGAATCAGAAATACCTAGAAATAGAGAAAATAACATATTAGTAATGTGAACAGATGTCTTGTAAGTTCAGTTGTTAAAAGCTAAACTGTATTTGAAGACTTCATACAAATTAAGCCTTCATGAACACTGCACATAACATAAAACACTAAACAATCTTCTAATGTAGGGATTCAACCAAAAACTTAAATCTTTAACTAACCCAGAGCCTAACCAGTCCCAAAAGAAACCCACATTCATTACACTGTTATACATGAACACTTACATTACTATTAACAACCCACATTCATTACACTGATGAACCTAACGAATGATAAACCTGACCCTCAACCTTGAACACGTATGGCGCAGACCCAGCATTAACAGATTCATCTACTTTGCCACCGAAAGAAGTCATTGAGAACATAAGAGTTATAAGCACGTATATTTGCTAGAAAGTTGCGAAGATAAAAAGCGTATACTTGATATACTGTGAATATACAAATTATTATCAGAATTTTGAGTGCTACAAAATTAATAATGCACCTGTCAACCCTTCATATTGAGTGGTTCGTTATGATAATAGATTTTTTTTCCGACTTTTATCTGGTAATTTAAATAACAAAAAAGTGTACCCCAAGTCCCAATTAGTCCCAACTTTCAAAATCTGATTCAAATCACCGCACAGATGTCCTCATTTTTCTTAACTATGTTCGAAAGTGAGTCGGGTCAAATATAATGCGTGTTCAATCGACGAAAGACGTAAATTTTTGTTTTGGAGAAAGAGTCAAGTCAAATATACACTATAACTGCAAGTTATTATAACTTTCGACGCCGCCACAACACGCGGCAGGTCAAGATCCTAGTATAGCAACAAATTAAAAATGGGCCTATATATCAATACTTTACGAATGGAAATTTATCATTAATATAAGAAATATAATATTGTAAATATATTACACCAAATTTAAGTTGTTATCAATCACCAGGCTCTTTAACATAATCAAGCAAACATCCTCAACATCAACATCTATATAATTCCAGAAACATCACATCTTCAAACATGACCAAAAAAACTAAATTACCGCAAAATAGCATAAATACACCAACAAATACACATCGCAATTCAAAATTTTGTCCAGATCTGAACACAGGAACACATAAACACACAATATGATCGATTAACTTCATCTATTATAAAAAAAGAAAATAAAAACACGATTAATCAATAATACCTACAGATACACATCGTATGTATGTATATTCTGTAAAGAATATATGCAATTAACGAAGATTTAAAGAGATACCTGTGAAGAATGTGTTGAAATAGGGGTGAATTAGGGTTTTTATGTTTGTGCGTGAAGAAAAATAAAATTTAATTCGGAGACTTTTGAGAGAAATTTTGGTGGGACAAAAGAGAAGAAATTAATACTAACCTAATGACAGAGGAGAAGTAGAAAGATTATCTTGCAAAGCTTCATACGTTCAGTGAGAGTTGCAGAAAAATCTGGAAGAAAGGAGTGGAAGAAGATGATATAAGAAAAAGGTAAAGAGAAAGGGTAGGCAAAACCACCGACCTTTCTCTTTAATATTATATAAATTTATTTAGACTTCGTTACATTTACAAGTTTTAAATAAAGAGTTAAATTTATTGAGACTTCATTAACAAATTTAACTACAATAGAATAATTTATTTATATCAATCTAAATATATATCTTTACTATACTATATAATAAAACATTAATGTGTGACACCTATCATTCATTGTAATCATTTATTTTATGATTTTCTCGCCTCACTTCCAAACTTATCTTATATTAACTAAATAAATAAATGAATAAAGATCTAATATTAAATTTCATCCTACTTTAAATTTCGAATACCATTCTTCTATTTTTCTAATACAATATTATTCTAAAATTAAAATTGTTAATTTAAGATATTTTTAAATAAAACAAATTATTTATCACGAAAGCCAAACTTTGTATTAATATATGAAATATTTTTATTTTCATTACTAAAAAAAGAGTTAATTACATAGTTAGTCCCTGTGGTTTGCACAAAATAACATACTTAGGTACTAATAGTTTAAAATCACATTCTAGGGTATTAACTTTTCATTTTGTAACGTTTGGAGGTATTAACGTTATTTGTAGGTTTAAAATCACATTCTATTACTAGCTAAGTATGTTATTTTGTGCAAACCACAGGGACTAACTATGTAATTAACTCCTAAAAAATTATTATATCAATTTTATTACATAATTATAAATCAATTTGTCGGAAATTGTACCAACATTTTATCACTCAAATAGATGCTGATTTGCTTCTTGAATAACATATCTTCTTTTCAAGAACCATCTTCACAATCACCATATCTATCGCGTATCGAGTATTATCCATTAGTATATTGAAAGATGTGACTTTTTTATTGTTGGTATATAAAATTAGATTTATTAAACCCGTGTAATACACGTGGTTTTTTTTAAAGATATACCTTTTTTTATTATTTACTATACAAAATTACATTCATTCGACCCGTGTAATACATGAGGATTTTTAAGATATAACTTTTTTATTATTTGATATATAAAATTAGATTTATTCGTACAATACACAGGGTTTTTTTAAGGATATATATATTTTCTTATTTAGTATAGAAAATTACATTTATTCCACCCGTGTAATACACATATTTTTAAAGATGTAACTTTTTTATTATTTGATATATAAAATTATATTTATTCAATCCGTGTAATAAATGTGGTTTTTTAAAGATGTATTATTTTATTATTTGTTAAACAATATTATTTGTAATAAACAATATTATTATTTGTTAAACAATATTATAATTTTACAATACACGTGGTTTTAAAGATATAACTTTTTTTGGTATATAAAATTATGTTTATTCAACACGTACAATATGATTCTTATAGATATAACTTTTATTGTTTAATATATAAAATTATATTTATTTAACCCGTGCAATAAAGGAGGTTTTAAAGATATACTGTTTTATTATTTAGTATATAAAATTCATTTATTTAACCCGTATAATACACCGGGTTATAACCTAGTTGAATAATAACATAATCCTTATAATTATGCATGTAACCCTAGTTACTTAATAAACATTAACTAATAATAATTAATCAAATCTAGATTTATCCAACAGTCTCCCTCTTAATTCAGATTCGATTCCCATCACATTAATTAATGCATGCTCATCACTTGCTCGAGTTAAAACCTGGTTGGGATCGGATTCAAACTAGAGACGTATGATCTCAAACCCAAATCTTGACTTATACCATGCGGTATGGGGGTCGGCTCCCCCCCGTCCCGGGTCGTGTGGCTCGTCCCACACCGCCCCCTGATGGCGTCGCTGTCCCCAGCGTCCGAAGGAAGACGGAAGCGACGAGTGGTGGTGATTGGCTGATGGCTGATAGTGGGGACCACATAGAGAGAGATAGAGAGAGGTTTTTTTTGTTTTAATTATTTATTATATATTAGTTTTTTAATTAATTAACTTTGGGTAGTCTCCACACCCTTGGATAGTCACCTTTGAATGGTTCTATATCGAACGTGATGCGACGCCTACGTGACGGATAGTCCCAAAAAAACTACCCAAACCATACCCGATGGTCTTACCTTACACTACCAATTAAACTATAGCTCATTGTCCACTACATCTGAATAGTAATTAATGAAACCAAATAAAAAGCAAGTAACTACAATTAAATAGCTTAGTGTTTACCCATATATCATTATCCTAAGTTTGTTATTCTATTGTTATCATGAGTTGTTAATTTTATCCAATTCAGAAATCTAAAATCTAAAAATAAAAAATAAAGTCGTCTAGCAAGAGACGAAAAACTATGAAAATGAGTTAGTTACTTAGTTTATGTCAATAAAAAGCAGTATTTGAAATAACAATCAAATTATTCAACGTAGGTAATCTCAGCCGGGATACATATATGAGAAAACAAATCTTAATAACAATTCATAACAAAGAACAATCAAATTACAAACGTTTTTAATTCAAAATACGAAAGAATAGAATACTAGAGTTTTTAAGAAATTGACATACGAAAAGAATTGAAATACCCAAACACTCAATATATACTCACCCAAACTTATAAAACAAATTAACCCACTCGATGGACTCTTAATATTTCTTGAAATTAGTTTTCCTACACATGTTGCGAATTTGACCTCTGTTCCCTGTTAATGGTTTTATATCACCCATTTTAACCATAGACTTTGCAAAATCCGCCCAAAACTCTTTTTGGTTCCGAATATATTTTGAAACAAGCTCATTAGTTACGCCACCATCAAAAAGTGCTTGATCAGATCTCAAAATTCCCTTTTTACTCACCAAATTGGTGAAGTATTTCACGTCAAACGAGCCAGGTGTTGAGTCAAGTGGTGCGAGCCTTGAGTTGGCCCCAACTTGTGGACAAATGGTCCGAAGGTGGCTCGCAAAGGCTGGATGAATGTTGGTCTCATTGTGAATACGATCCCTAAAGGTAAAACACTGAGCAAACCCTAGGGTGTGTGCACCCGAAAGCACAACCAAGTCCTCTTTATCAAGCCCTTGGTCCTTGAAGTTTTTTATAAGGGCGGGTAAGTCCATGAATGGTGACGGGAGGTTTGCGTTAGCTGCGGTCCGACTAGCGGTGGTTGAGTCTCTTCTTCCAAGCTTGACTTTCCACGATGGCCCACCAAGCTACAAACCATATATATATATATATGAGAAAAGTAATTAAACTCTTCACAAATTTAAAATTTTTCCATCACACTATGCATTATCCTACAACTTCTTATTTTTTATTTTCATCAGTATGTTTTACTTACCGCAACGACAGAATCACGAGCAGCAACAGCTAAGATATCAGCACACGACACAACGGGACGACCGCAAACTTTGTCGACCTCAAACTTGATTTTGTCAATAACCTCAAATCCTCTGACCGAATTTGCGTTGGGGAGTGCATTTTTCTCACTATGTATTGTTGATGTTTGATCCAAAAGAATGGAAGCATCACATCCCTATGTGATATAAAAAATAAAGTCAGTAAAACAAAACCAATACTTTCAATGTGCGACAAGTTAACACCTGTTTTTTCAACCTAAATATTCAACATAAAAAAATCATAGGTCCTGCCAAATTGAGAAGCAGTAATTGAAGTTTGTGATTTCTCAGTAGTTGAGTTAAATTGGTATTTGCTGAATTTGTAAATATGAAACATAATCTATATGTGAAATTCTAATGTTTAATCAAATAACATACAAAAAAAAACTTCAATTTTGGTTGAAGAACTTCAGGAAAAATGTTTATGGTTGTTATCAAATAAGTTAAAGACTTGTTTGAAATCGTTTACTATATTTTATTTATAACCAAGCCGCGATTTTGATTATTCTAAGGATGTAACATTGGTTAAAAACAAGCTAGTCATTTCTGTCGCAAATATATAACTTTGTTAAGTTACTTACGTTAACAAAACAATCATGAAAATGAAGACGTAAAAGAGAAGCACCCATGCGGCGTTCTTGTGCCAATGCATCCTCCACCACACGTTTGATAGTCGGGAGGGCCTCTGGACACACTCGATCATAATAACTTGATGACAAACCCGAGTTTAAAGCTGCGGTGGCAATAGAAAAAATGAGAGAAACAAGAGATAAGAAGCTTATGGCATTCATATCTTCTCTATAGTTGGTGACCAAATGGATTTTTTCAGGTACAATATCTTTGTGTTGTGTAATGTTATTGTGGTCTTGTGCTGTATTTATATAGAGACAAATGTTATAGTTGGTTGGTTTTAGAAATGTTCAAAGACAAATATTAAATATTAGTATATGCACACTTGCAGTCTTGCACTATAATAATGTAAGAGACTTGGTTCATAATTCTAGAACTCCTAGGTTATATTAATTAAGTTATTCAATTTCCAATCATCGTTCTAGTTTTGTTTTTAATACAAGTAAATCATTACTATTATAACTACACTAATATTTATATATATATAAAAGCTTTGTTGACATTTCCAAAACTTGCTACATCCATTCATGGTCGTCAAATGGCACGACCACAATGCCTGCAAGCTACAGAAAAAACAGGATAACAATCCAAGTTAATAACTAGTATTTGTGTGAAAATATTATACTCAAATTTTCATATCATAATTAATTATCATAACTTTAATACAAAAGAAAGATTGTACATCATAGCATTTGTTAATAACTAGTATTTGTGTCCGTGGGATATATGTGGCATGTTTACGTTCAATACCTCATGTAAACCTACCCCGCGCGCTGTGGCAGTGGCGTTGAACCCTGTAATTAAAAAAGCAAAATTTCGGTATCAGTAGCAATATTGTTTGGACGATACCGGTCAAGTCCGTCACGGTAAATGGAAACAAATCATTATACCTGACCCATTCGATTTCGAACAAATTAAAAATTCACTGGAAGCGTAGATATATATAAAAACATCACTTGTACCCGACGAAAAGGATAAAACACGTGACTTTATAAAGGGGGGGGGGGGACTCATAAACCGTTTTAATGATGTGTACGTATGTTTGTGCTATGATCACTTGTGCATTACTATTAACAACTTGATTTTAAACAACATTTATATTGATACATACATACAAAATACAAAATAAGCACGTCACAACGAAATATTCACAACTCTATAATCTGTTATTATCTAATCTGTTATTTCCTTGTAGTGTTTCTGTTTTGAGGTTTCCTCTTAGCTCCTTGCTGAGATGGGTCATCTTTTTGTGGTGGAATGTAATGTTAGTCTTGCCTTTCAAAAAAAAAAAAATATATATATATATACATTATTTATGTGGTATAATAAAAATCCGGCCAATCACCTAGTCTAATTAAGAATACGTAAGAATTGGTGGGCATTATTATCCCTTAAGTTCTAACAATATAAAATTAATTGTTGTTTTTGACCTCGTTAATAATAGAAAAAAACCCATATGATTGGTTGATCACCCAAAAGAACTTGCCATACTACAACTTGGTAAACATATAATAACATATAGACTTTTGCTTATCTAACTTATAATTTTGGATAAATACGATATTTTGGTTGTGAAGTTACAACTAAAAGCAAACGGGAGGGAATTTCTAGACCATAAAATTTATATATTATAATTAAGGACATAAGGTGCAACCAATGGAAAGTAAATTCATTGTAGTGTGTCATGTGCATTAGACTTTTCTCAAAACTAGTACACCTTATAAAGACCTCGCTAAAGTACATTATTATTCTCCAAAGCAATTATCATTGATATCAATAGCTTGTTACAAGAAAACATTAATGTACGTAAACGTACCATTGTATGGTCTTGTTGCCTCAAGTAACATGAGACAAAGAAGAACATCATTAGACTCACCATGAGGGCTTGGCGTGATGAGCAAGCTCCGACATGAGTGTAAGTTTAGGTTAACACATAGTAGTGTAAGTATGGAAAGAGAAACGAGATTAAGAGGGTATACGACAAATACATTTCTTACCGATGGGAGTTTTATAGGTGGTGACGAATTAACCTCTAGTCGTTCCTCACTAATGGGGAATTGGGGATACCGTGGCGGTAATGTGTTGTATTTTAACAAACATGCAATGTCCATGGTAGCTAGATGTGCCAAATAAATAGTATAACTATATTGATCATAAAACTAAATAGTTATTACTATTAGTGAAAAGTGAAAACAAATAAAAGAGACATGTAAGCTATTAAAATATAATTAAAACTTTACCCATACAAAAAGACGTATTTCTTTTCTTTGAAAAAATAAAATGTGAAAACGACTTGTTTATTTATAGACAACGGAAAACTAATAAAAAAGCTCCAGGCAAGAGACTAGTAGCTATGCATATGAGTTGCTATCGTCGATATAATCTATTATAATAAGGAATATTGGTAACTCAATAGGTAGATGTCACAATCCCTTTTGTTGTCCATTGGGATACAGAAAAAAGTATATATAGTTTGACTTAGCAAGTAATATAAAAACCATATTTGTTTAATTACCACGAGACTTTTTCAATCTGAAAAACAACAAACATGTGTATTTTGGTTATTAATTTCAAAATGATATTAAAAAGATAAACAAATTGAGAATCTGTAAATGTGTATTTTGGTTATTAATTTCAAAATAATATTAAAAAGATAAACAAATTGAGAATCTGTAAAATAGACTTTTGTTTACCATTTTGAAAAGTAATATAATTAGAAAATATAAGACTTGTATCTCAAGCTAGAGAAATTGCATGACTTGGTTGATAAGCCCAAAACTCAATTACACTTCTTGGTCCTGATATTACACATTTAAAATTATTTTATATACTTCTTGGTAGGATTAAACATTTAAATTTTATTATGGATGGTATTATGTGATGGTATTAAACGTTTAAATATATACAATTATAACTTTAATATTACAATTGCAAGTCTTGGTTTATGTAAAAATATGAATTCTCCCTTAATTTTAGAGATATTTGTATATCAACTAGGTTATCACCCGGGTGACAACCTGGGTAGGAAAATTTAAATTACATTAATCATACGTGTATCAATAAAAGTAATGCAATAAAGTGACATTGCATAAATTAGTAACAAAGTGGATTGTATCATTAGGTATTAGGTATGAAGTTTTCTTTATAAGCCGTGTACAAAAAACATCAAGAAAAAGACAAATAATGTTACATTTACAATTTACTAAAAGTAACATGAGCTCAGTCGAGTTGGTGTAGCACGCCCTACCACATCCAACGTTATAGATGCAAGTCCTCTTTGATTTAACAGACACCTAAAATTCGATATCCTTGAAGTCGCTTAATAAACAAAGTGACATCCATATATCATTGAGAGTGGGGCAGCCAGAAAGAGCTATTTTGTGCTTAAGTTCACCTTTCAACATTTCTTCTAACTCCATACTCTCCCTTTTGAGGCCCAACCCATACACAATTGGTCTCCCAGTCTACAATGTCATGCGATATCATGAGTAGGATGGTTATAAGAGATAGCAAGAGATATGATCGAACTAAAAATTAGTAACTAAGGAACACAAATGACTCCCGATCACTAATCTTCATCATGTTGTAAGTAGATGCCTTCACGGTTAATTTCTAAATACCCATGTTTCCCTTGACACGTACGAGAATAAAATGACCTTAACATCTGCGTTCACCTACAAAAACGAAAAAGAATGAGTCATGTTTGGTGAAAAGTTCAAGGCACATAAACAACTTTTAGCCAGTATTTAGAGACACAATGTCACCATTTGCAGCCTTTATAAAGCCTTGACGACCTTTGATCTTGACAGCCATTTTGAGTCATAACCAGGTCGATTTCATTGGGCTCCACACCAGTCTCATCTACACCTACATCACCAGACCAACTTGTCTGAATTTTCCAATTGAATTTTGGCCTAGATGAACCCATGGCATAACCAATTGTATCGGTATAAACACGTAACAGGGAAGAGATACTTCCAGTCGCTATCCATTTATATATATTATTTTCTTACAATAATCGAATACAAGAAAGTATATGTTTTCCTTTTAGTATAAAAGGTCAATAATAGTGTGAAATTAATGATTTTACTATAGCACCTAATATTAGTTTAATAATGAAGTGAACTTCATGATTCTATGAAGTTCACGTATAGAACATCATTAATTTGGTTAGTTTTTAAAAGTATTATAAGTTACAAGAAAAGCTACTGTCAAATTTTTTTTTTCTAAAATGTGTGAAGGCACTTTTCACATTTTTACCTTAAAGAGTCAGCCCCAACAACAATTGAATTAATAGCAACCACAGCCTTCTAAACTGCTTCTTCGTGTTCCACATACATGACACCAGTAAACGATGTTGGTTTCAACTCGTAACCGCGATTTTAATTGATCAAATATGCCCCGATGAAACAAATAGTCCACATCTCATTCAATTGAACGAAACTATAAATCATCTTTAATCAATAAACAAATAAATTTATCCATCATTCTGTCTCATCTATATACAAAATTGGCACCTCTTATTTTATTTTTATTTTCTTTATTTCGAGTAAGATCCCTTTAACACAAATGAACAAAGCTATCTAGGCATCTAATGATATGAAAATTGCAATTAATTGTGTAAACATATAAGGTCACATGTTGAACCACAAACTCATATCAAGCTCAAAGTATTTATAGGAAAGTGAAGATAACTACTTGGCTAAAAAAGGAAAAATTCAACCTAAAATTAGTCTCAAAAGCATGAAAATAACGAAAGAAGGTATACCTTTTTCCAAATTCAACTAACTGACTACGCTTTCTCTGTTTACCAAGAATGTATGCTTTCACCTTCAGATTTGTCGTCGTTTCTCAAGCAAAAACATCACGGCGATTTTTAAACATGAATGGTATACCTGAAGTTGTATTACAAAGGCGCTATACCTCTCTCAAAACTCTATCCGTATATTTGCCAAGTGTGATCCGAATTGACTGTGTTGACTAAGTCGGCTTAGTTGACTGAGTTGACTCGGCTTCTTGACTCGTCATCCTCCAAACACCATAGTCCACAACCAGTCTCCATACAGCTAAAATAACCAGTTAGATTAATATTATATTATTAATACAAATGAAATAATTTGAGTTTTCTAATCACCAGTTAAATTAATATTATATTATTAATATAATTAAAATAATTTAATTTTTCTAATCATTAATATAACACCAGATTGCACATCTTACCTGAAGGGCGGAGAATTTTGCCTTGAGATCGGGCTTCTTTGTCGTTGGAATAGAGGCAAATTCTACTTGACCATTAAAGCTGTCACTTTCTAGAAACCGAAAGATTACAGAATTTCAAGAACCATAAGCAAAATAGAAACAAATCTACAATTTGGATTGTGAGCATAAATAGTGGGTTGGGTAAAGGGCGAAATAGGGCTCGATTTAAAACATGTGAAACTAGTGTAGACACGGTCGGGCCGACTCCATGATACTAGTAAATTAGAATTTTACATATAAGTAATATGAATCATTAAAATTTCTTTCATCGAAGTGATTTATGAGATTTTATGCATTAGAAATCACTTCATATGACATTGAGGCCGCTTGACCAGATTAGTCCCTTTAACCTGTAAAAGATCATATAACCTAAATCAAAACCCATTTTTTAGTAAATGAATCTAAATTCTACATATGACAACCTATTCAAGAAGCTTCCTTCCAGCTTGTGGATGCCTGATCAACTTCCATCTAAAGCTGAGACGCCTTCATAATAGCTTCAAAAGCATATTGTGTTGTTACAGTAGTAACTCTATCCCCTTAGCAATTCCCTCCTCAGATAAATGACCAAATACCTTCGCCTCTCATGGATTTGAAATATGGGTCCTTAGTTGTATATTATATATTTTAATACAACATATAGAAGAAAAGTTTATAAAAGTCACCAAGATTGAGAATGTGTGTACCTCCACACAGCTCTAAGATATGCAGATATGGACAACCATTATTCATTCTCAGGATCAGCCAAAAGATCCTCCACTTGTAAATCTTAACTGGATTAGGGTACACCTGTACCAAAATATAAAATTTTAGCATTCGTTTATGTAAATTGTGTAAGTCCTAATTTAAGGGATCTAACAATGATATCAATGAACACCAAGTTTATGTGGAATCCAAACTTGATGTGATTCAAAAATAAACATGTAGAACACACCGAAAACACTTTTCAACATTTGCATACGGTGCTATTACTATCGACTAGCAAAATTGTCTGGTACAAGCTCATGATAAACAAATCGCCTCCTTCTCTATCTATTAGGCCACGTGCGGGATCTGTTCTAGTCGTAGAACGTAGCTGAATCGATCAGTATCGAGGTGCGGAATCCCTCGACACCATCTGAGAATCACAAACAACAGTTTCAACGCTTAACATGTCTGATTTCATTGATTGATGGTGAAAGTACAGAAGATCCAGATGAAAGTCAGACAGATAGATCTTCTCTACAATGATCAGCCAAAGGTTCTAAACAACTAGTAGTAAACATCTATTTATAGGCAATCAGGGAAGGAGAAGTGTCACCCGGTCGGATGGTCATCCGATCGGATGGCCATCTGCCATCCCATCGGATGACACATGTCGTCCGACAGAATTCACTTTAACAATTATGCGTTGTTCCTTGATTTGTATAGACACAAACATACATATACAAAAATATATACATAGCACAAAATACATAAGACTCGATGCAGACGGAAGCTACAGACATATATACTAACAGACTCCCCCTTGGATGTAGCAGTAGTTCCTTCCTGCATAGTCTTCAATCCGTCTTCCTGCTGCGTCTTCTCGCCTTAGCTTTCTGTCTTCTCTTTTCATCACGCTCTGCAATTATCTTTTGCCTCAAAGGCCTACCAACTTCATTACAATATTTTCTATATTCAGAATCACCATTGCGCTTCCTATCCCACCTTGATATCTTTCGCGTAGCACAAGTTCACTAACTTCTGATACTGTTGAGCTTGAACTTTATATGGCTTTTCATACACAATCTTGTTGTAGAATAGACGGTCAATATCCTTCTTCGAGCAATTTACTAACCACATAGGATCCAACACACTGATCCTCCTCGATTCTCCAGTCTTCTTGTCAAATAAAGAAATCACCGTTTCCGCTGTGCTCTGGTTGTACATCCAACCATGAAAATCTTCATAGAAATCTTGCTCCATTGCACGTAGCGGCATGTTTTTTAGACATCTCGGTGGTTTTGTAATCAAAGTAATATCTTTTTTCCTTTGTCACTGGATCAATCTTGATATCTTGCTTTGGATATTGTGGCTTCCAGTCAGGAAATCTATTCTTTGCCTGCAACTTAATGTAGTTCCATAAATTTTCATCATGTTGCTTCACATCTAAGCCATAGTAGAACTGTTTGATGTTCTTTGTCTGCACTAACTCCTCAGCATCCCACCACGGGAGGGTTTGAATGTCTGACAGAAACTCAAAGTATTGAACCCCCTGTTCCCGTCTGATGGCATAGACTTGCAGATCTTCAAGATAGCCCCATGATAAGATATCTCCCAGAGATATATCAGCATTATGCGTGAAATACTGAAGAGGTCTCCTGAACTTCCTCTCCTTGGGCATTACCTGAAACCAGTTCTTCTTTCCTTCTAACAAAGTTTCTTGCGAAACTGTTTGTGCAATACCTTCAGTTTTAATCTTTTCAACCACTTTTCTTCGTAATTCTTCTTCATTTTGTTCCTTTCCCATAGTGATGATTGTGTAAGCCAATAATCCTATGAAGTTTGGAAAGCAAGAGAGAAGATCAAGCAAGAAAAAGTTTGAGAGTGTTTGGGGTAATTGTCGAATGGTCGTTTGATCGAAAAAGTTGACTGAATGACCTTTGACCACTATATATAAGCATGACCAAGTGTCGGATGGCCATCTGATCCAAACACCTCTTTGACTTGATGTTTTGACCTTTTGACTTTTGATGTTTTGTCGAGTTTGGTCAGTTTTAGAAATCCACTTAAGTATCTAGGTCTAAGTTAATGACCCTAGGCACTTAATTTGTCTACCAAGTCTAAGTTAATGACCTTGGTTGACCCGAAACGAAACAACTGACAATTTGTTTAAACTTTTCAAACACATTTTCATGAAAATTTACAAGTGTCAACTTAATGAACTTGTTTTGACTTTGAATTACCAAACCTTTCAAGATTATCTCCCAACCTGTTGTCCAGTTCAGAAACTTCCTACTCAGCTTCATGACTAAGAGTCTGAAGATCAGCTTTCTACCTTGGTTTGTCGTAAAACTAAAGCAGAAAAGTAAAATCTTTTTGGGATTTTAAGAAAGTTTAAACTAGAACACAAAGAAATATTTTTGGGTTTTGATGCTAAACAGAAATGAAATGAAATGCAGCAAAGAAAACTATTTACAAACATGTTTTTGGTGAGCGTGTTAGAGGATCATATCAGCTACCGACAAGTTACAAGTACCGTTGAGCTTGATTACCCACTAAGTATTAAACAATTCACTTAGATTGCCGATATACTAATCCTTTCAAATTTTCACACAAATTTCAATCTATTCAGGATACGAATTAGTGTTTTAAGAACTTAACTTATACGCGTGTCCCACCTCAGAATATACTCTCGTATCCAGACTTCTATATTCAGTCTTATAGGTGAACGTACAATAATGATATTTGTAAACGGGTAGTGCGAGGCCATGAGAGCTCAGGTTAGAACTTCCGTTCAGACAAAGAGATGATGGCTCGACTTTCGGTGTGTCCCATTTGGGGATCTTTTCTTCAACAGCACATGATTAGTATTTTGCAATGTTCATCATTTTTTATGCTGAGGGGAGGCTTTAAAGATTTAAAGCAGTGCAGAGTATTATACGAGGACTAGGCTATTGCTTCCGCAAAATCAGAAGTCCTGGTATAATACCCCAGATATCATCACGCACATAGACCTAGTATCTCAGAAATAGAAAATCTTTCAAACAAGATTTCAGGGGTTACCTATATATCCGAGAGATGTTCCCCACGAAATAAGCAAGCTATGATTTTTAGGTTTATATCCCGAACAAATCTACTAAATGTGTAAAAACCTATCGGCATATCATCAGCGAGACTATTTAATGCTTGAAACATTACATATGTTTAGCATACCGTAACTGTCTAGCTGATGTACTATCATTTCCTCTTTTTACACAAAACACTTTTTGGGTTTTCTATTGTTTTTGGATTTTTGAAAATATCTCATGTTTTTGGATTTTTTATTGTTTTTGTATTTTCTGAAAATATATCTATCTCCCCCTAAATACCAAAACAACTAAAAATATGACAAACATGGTTGATGAAAAAGACTATATCTTCAGTCACATGATTGATGAAAAAGACTATATCTTCAGTAAAAAATGAGGTAAAACCAAAGGAAAAGTTGTGTGATGTTTTTGTTGCTGGTAAGAACATGGTTGATGAAAAAGACTATATCTTCAATCAAAAAGCCATTGACGATTTCAATGCAGCTAAGAAGTTGAAACAGGAGACCTACAAATCAACTTTTGTCGAATATGACAAAAGAATTTGTTACCGCTGCAATGAAATTGGTCACATGGCCAAGCAATGTGTGAAAAAGCTTGAGAAACTAGTTTTGCAAAAACCCAAACCTAAAACTCCAACTGATGTTAAGGGTAAAAAACCAATGGTTTCCCCGTTCGAATTTTGAAAAGAGGTGAATCTTTGAAGTCCGAAGAAAAGCCGAAATCAACCTTTGAGATTGGCGAATCTTCGAAGACTCAAAAGACTTCAAAGTTTTATTCGAATACGAAAATTTTTGAAAACCAATCATGGGTGGCAAAACCAAAACATTCAGTTGAAGAAAAGAAGATGGAAAATGTTTTGAAACTGAATCAAAAGTTTTTGAAAATGATGTTGAAAAACTAGAATTTGAATTAGACAAGTTGCTTGAGGAATTTCCACCAATTAAAGAGGGAGATTTAAAACCAAAAGTCAAACCTGTTGGTCCAAATGTCATCTTTAACATTCCGAAAGTTGATGTGTCATGTGATCTTGTGTTTGGTAGTGTTCCGAATGTAAAGAAATCATGGGCTTCATTGTTTGAATGAATTTCTATGAAGACTGCAGGGGCTTCCGAAGTCAATAATCTCAAAGTGGATCATGGACAATTGTCACGCCCCGACCACGTAAAACAACACAACGTGGCGGAATCGTCGGGGAGTGTTGTAACAGAATCATTGTTTCGTAACACATGGAAAATTGAAATGTTGTTTTATTGATTAAAAGAGTTACAATGTCTTAACAAACAAAGAAGTATAACAAAATTTAACTAGTCTTGCATCTTTTATTGTCACTAAGGCCCAAGTCCACCTATGTGTATCTTGATCAACCCTATGCATCATCTCCTAAAACACATGTGAAAATAGGTACGTTAGCATAAAAATGCCGGCGAGTACATAGGTTTTATTAATCTAGGATTCATGACTTATAAGTTTAGAAAAAGTTGTTTAACAAAACTCAGTCATGATCCTTGAAAATGTTTTGTTTTATAAATCATTTGAAAAGCGATGATAGATATGTATATTTAAAAGAATAATGTAAGGTTAAATGGATAACCAAGTAAAAATGAGTTTGTATAAGATAAGTTGTTTGTAAAACAATGTCTTGTGAAAAATATGTTATTTGTATAAGTCCAAATTGAATAATAACGCTATGACATGTAATATAATACAAGCATTTATATATAGGAAGTACCAGCGGCGTATCCACCATGCTTGTACCACGTTACACACGCCTCGTTACTTAAATCACTTACCCAAACAAACCACCAATGTAAATTGCCCATGTCTAAACCACTTGTCAAATGTCTTTGTGAAAACCATGTCAAAATGTTTATGTCAAAATGTAGTCCATGAAATGTGTATATCAATATCAAAATGTCTATGTCAAAGGTCAATCATGTAATGTGTAAACAAAATGTCATGTATGGCAAGTGAAATATGTATCAACTAAACCATAGGTAAAAATGCACAAAACAATGTATTGAAGTAAAACGTAGTTTAAATCAATATTATGTTTTGTGGAAATGCATGCTATATTGAATACAAGCATTTATGCGGTATTGTGAAAATGCATATATTCAAGCCTTGCGACTGTGGTGATAAACCCCTAAACGAATTTAAAGGTCTATCTGTGTAAATGTATATCGAATTCGGTCATTCCTTCCATCCAAACATACCTAGGATGTCAGGAACGGGAGTTGTCAATTCCTATGGTACCATTACCTACTAACTAGCGGCATGATCAAAGTTAATGAATGTATATTATCCCACTTAAACAAACCAAATGTCATACCCAAAATGTAAGCATGTAATGAAATGAAAATGTACTAAGCATGATGAACATACATAGCATGTGATGTAAAACAAATGCACTAAGTATGATGAACATACATAGCGTGAAAAGGTAATGTAAAACAATGTACTAAGTATGCACTAAATGAACATACGTAGCATAACATGTCATGTAAAACGATGTACTAAGTATGCACACAATGGACATACATAGCAAAACAATGTAATGAAATCATGTGCTATAAGTGTACTAAAGAACATAGCAACATATGATGTGAAAACATGGAAAACACGAAAGGAACAAGTAGGCACATGTGTTTCACCCCAAAATGTTTGAAAAACAGTAAAAGAGGGGTACTATGTACTCACTTGAGGGTGCTTAGAAGTCTTGAACAACAACCAAGCAAAGCTAGAGGGATCACGGAATCAAACGGCACCCTATATAGATAACTACATAAATAACCGGACCTAAACCGGGAGATTGGATAGTATGAGGTTTCGTAAACCAAATGAGTATTGGAACTCATATGATATGGTTAAATAAAGCCGACATACTGAAATGAAACCTAACCTAAGTGCTTACGACCCATTACGACCTGTTTAGGTAGCTTATGCTACTTTAACGCGTCGTTCGCGTAAAACGCGTTCGGACCGCTTAACTAGTCCTATGACAAGTAAAATATGCCTTAACATGTCTAATATAGTTACCTAATCAGTTTAGATGTCAAAATTTAGGTTACATATGCTTAAAATGAATTTATGCGTAAAAAGGGTATTTTGGTAATTTTCCTAAGGCATATAAACTACCTATCATACAACTACTTAAACGATGTGACCATAAGGTATAACCTCGGAAGGTTATTCCCTATACAACTATGGTCACCTAATGTGTTTGGTCGGATCCTAATGATCAACCAAACAGGTCGGGTTCGAAAGTATAAGCGATTGATTAGATCGCTTACCTTTACGACCCTAAACAAGCACAAATCTAAAAGTGACGAGCTAAACATGCTAGAACATGTTTAGTTAAGTTAGAAAACAGGTTTGGTATCAAAACAAATGGTTTTGATACCCTAGAGTAGTTTGGTTACAAAATACGCGAGAAAACACATTTTGGCCGAAACTACGACGCGTCACTGAGCCTAGATAACGTGGTAATCAGTAGGTATAGTCACTAGGGACTATAACCATCGTGATTACGCTCACGTTATGAAGTTCAAACGAACTTCACGTTGACCATAAACTGGTCAATGCAGAAAGTCAAACGCAGTTTGACTTTGACGCTAAAACGAAAGAAAAGCACGAAAGAATACTTACAGAAGGTCCCCGCAAGATTCGATCCGATTCACTCTCAGGTAGGAAGCATATACTTCCACTTAGAGAGCATAGAATCAGATCAAATGTGGGGTTTTGCTAGTGAATGGGTTGGGTATTTATAGGAATGCTAGAACCTTTAGGATCGTTTATCGGGAAACGAGCTTCGATCTAGTCTGTACACCTCATACCCACTGATTTGGTAAACAAGGTGCACCCAAAACCAGCCCATAGAAACAAGGAAACCATGTGCAAAACAATGGGAAGCTGGGTTTTTAAATAAAACAGATTCTGCTGAGCTGGGGGTGGCTTACGGACCGTAAGCACTCCCATACGGTCCGTAAGGACCTTGTGTGCTGGTAGAATATTTCAGCAATTGGCAGAACAGGCCCCTGTGCTTCCAAACTTGGTTTTTGATGCATTTTGGCACGTTTAAGCCCCGTTAACCCCATTTTAAGGCTCTAAAATGAAGTTAAAGTATAGGGAACTTGAAACATGCTCAAAAATATCTCGGATGTCGGTTCGTTTGGTCGTACGGTTGCATTGTTCGGTTAATTACGACGGAAGTCGTAACGGACGCAAAAACAATCCAAATTATGCGATGAATGGATTTTTGACAAGCCAATCACTAAAACATAATATTTTAATGATTACCTAAATTTTTGGACGTCCGGATGTATTCAGAACGTAAGTTATGCGCGAAAATGCAAACTTATGCACTTTTGACGCATTTAGTCCCTAAATGACCAGAAAGTTTATTTTACCACACCGAACACCACAAAGCCTATTTCTAAGCTATGTAAAGGATATTTATGGTATGTTTAACTTATGATCAAGTTCCAGAATGTCCGTTACAGTATGAATTGACATACTTTTGCAGTTTGTCGAATTTAGTCCCTGTAAGCGAATAAACTTGATTTCGGCACACCAAACCTTCCAAAACTTATTTCTAAGTTATGTAAAGGTTATTTAAGGTATGTTAAGCCTATGTCACTATTCCGGAATGTTTGTTGCATTAAACTGGTTATATTTATACATTAGTGCGCGTATAACCTTCCAGAAAGCTATTTAAAGCCCGAAATCGAACAAGAGTTGATATATGCAAATGATACACATGTTTGTACAAATCCCAAGTATGAAATACAATATTTCATTGGTTTGGTATTTGTTTGATGGTTGAAGTGACACAGATGTCACAACAGCGGAGCTTCAAGGCATATGACGGGAATGTTGGCTTTGCTCTATGACGTCAAATCTATCAACGGAGGATATGTTGGATTTGCAGGGAATCAGGGTGGAAGAATAGTTGGCGAAGGAACTCTGACGAATGGAGTTGTCACGTTTGACAAAGTGAACTATATCATCGAACTTGAAAACAATCTATTGAGCATCACACAGATCTGTGACTAGTCTTTTTACAGTACACTTTACTAAAAATGTATGTTTAATCATAAAACCTGGTTTTAAAATTCCTGAGGACATGGTGTTGATGCGAGCTCCATGAGAAAATGACTTATATGTACTCGATATGAGCGTCGCAACAACAACTAATCATAAAAAACAATGTTTTGTGACAAAAACAAAGGCAACAGAAAAGGAGACAAAAATGTGGCATCGAAAGATGGGCCACATTCAAGTTAGGAAAATGAACTTTCTTGTACACAATGATTTAGTCGAAGGTGTAAATTTGAAAAATTTTCATTTGAATGATGATTGTGTAGAGTGCAAGAAGGGAAAGCAGACAAAGAAGACACACCCACAGAAGTTGCTGAATTCAATCCGGGTACCGCTCGAGAGACTCCACATGGATCTCTTTGGACCAGTTAATGTGAAAAGTATCAGTGGAGACTTGTACTGTTTAGTAGTCACTGATGACTTCACTAGATTTTCTTGGGTGATGTGTCTGGAAAGAAAAGATCAAACATTTGATTCACTGATGGTCTTGTTCAAGAAAATGGAAACGCTGTATAAATTGCCGATCAAGAGAAAACGAAGCGATAACGGAACGGAGTTAAAAAACAATCGCATGCTCGAGTTTTGTAATGAAAAAGGAATTCTTCATGAATTCAGTGCACCATACACTCCACAGCAAAATGGTGTAGCTGAAAGAAAGAATCGCACCTTGATTGAAATAACTCGAACAATGCTCGCTGATTCCAAGTTGCCAATATTTTTCTAGAGTAAGGTAGTTGCAGCAGCGTGCTATACACTGAATCGAGTCCTCACAGTGAAGAAATACAAGAAAACTTGTTTTGAACTTCTTCATCGTTATAAGCCGAATTTGAAGTTTTTAGAACCGTTTGGATCTCCTTGTAATTTGATAGATCCAGATGGCAGATTTGGTGCAAAATCTAATGAGGGTTTCTTTGTAGGTTATGCGAGCCCGCTGAAGAGGGTGTTCATTCCGTGCCTAGGGAAGGTAATTCAAGTTCAGCATGTCGATTGTCAGAGATTTACATCTCCACCACAACTTCCCGGACAAAGATTGCTGTTTGATTATGACAAACTCTGGGAGTCTTTCCAACTGCCGACCGAGCCAAGTGTAGAGGAACTCGTATTATTATACCAACAACAACAATCTATGTCACAAGATTAGGTGCCAAGACCGTTGGTAGTTTCTCAACCCTCCGTGGGTACTAATGACATGAGGCAGGTCCAAGTGGAACGACATACAAAGCCCTAGAGGAACCAGCTCCATCATTTGATAATTCTGACGACTCAGAATCGATAAACAAGGGGCACCCAAAACCAGCCCATAGAAACAAGGAAACCATGTGCAAAACAATGGGAAACTGGGTTTTTAAATAAAACAGATTCTGCTAAGCTGGGGGTGGCATACGGACCATAAGCACACCCATACGGTCTGTAAGGACCTTGTGTGCTGGCAGAATCTTTCAGCAATTGGCAGAACAGGCCCCTGTGCTTCCAAACTTGGTTTTTGATGCATTTTGGCACGTTTAAGCCCCGTTAACCCCATTTTAAGGATCTAAAATGAAGTTAAAGTATAGGGAACTTGAAACATGCTCAAAAATATCTCGGATGTCGGTTCGTTTGGTCGTACGGTTGCGTTGTTCGGTTAATTACGACGGAAGTCGTAACGGACGCAAAAACGATCCAAATTATGCGACGAATGGATTTTTGACAAGCCAATCACTAAAACATAATATTTTAATGATTACCTAAATTTTTGGACGTCCGGATGTATTCAGAACGTAAGTTATGCGTGAAAATGCAAACTTATGCACTTTTGACGCTTTTAGTCCCTAAATGACCAGAAAGTTTATTTTAGCACACCGAACACCTCAAAGCCTATTTCTAGGCTATGTAAAGGATATTTATGGTATGTTTAACTTATGGTCAAGTTCCAGAATGTCCGTTACAGTACGAATTGACATACTTTCGCAGTTTGTCGAATTTAGTCCCTGTAAGCGAATAAACTTGATTTCGGCACACCAAACCTTCCAAAACTTATTTCTAAGTTATGTAAAGGTTATTTAAGGTATGTTAAGCCTATGTCACTATTCCGGAGTGTTTGTTTCATTAAACTGGTTATATTTACACATTAGTGCGCGTATAACCTTCTAGAAAGCGATTTAAAGCCCGAAATCGAACAAGAGTTGATATGTGCAAATGATACACATGTTTGTACAAATCCCAAGTATGAAATACAATATTTTATTGGTTTGGTATTTGTTTGATGGTTGAAGTAACACAGATGTCACAACAGCGGAGCTTCAAGGCATATGACGGGAATGTTGGCTTTGCTCTATGACGTCAAATCTATCAACGGAGGATATGTTGGATTTGCAGGGAATCAGGGTGGCAGAATAGTTGGCGAAGGAACTCTGACGAATGGAGTCGTCACGTTTGACAAAGTGAACTATATCATCGAACTTGAAAACAATCTGTTGAGCATCACACAGATCTGTGACAAGTCTTTTACAGTACACTTTACTAAAAATGAATGTTTAATCATAAAACATGGTTATTAAATTCCTGAGGACATGGTGTTGATGCGAGCTCCATTAGAAAATAACTTATATGTACTCGATATGAGCGTCGCAACAACAACTAATCATAAAAAACAATGTTTTGTGACAAAAACAAAGGCAACAGAAAAGGAGACAAAAATGTGGCATCAAAAGATGGGCCCCATTCATGTTAGGAAAATGAACTTTCTTGTACACAATGATTTAGTCGAAGGTGTAAATTTGAAATTTTTCGTTTGAATGATGATTGTGTAGAGTGCAAGAAGGGAAAGCAGACAAAGAAGACACACCCACAGAAGTTGCTGAATTCAATCCGGGTACCGCTCGAGAGACTCCACATGGATCTCTTTGGACCAGTTAATGTGAAAAGTATCAGTGGAGACTTGTACTGTTTAGTAGTCACTGATGACTTCACTAGATTTTCTTGGGTGATGTGTCTGGAAAGAAAAGATCAAACATTTGATTCACTGATGGTCTTGTTCAAGAAAATGGAAACGCTGTGTAAATTGCCGATCAGGAGAATACGAAGCGATAATGGAACGGAGTTCAAAAACAATCGCATGCTCGAGTTTTGTAATGAAAAAGGAATTATTCATGAATTCAGTGCACCATACACTCCACAGCAAAATGGTGTAGCTGAAAGAAAGAATCGCACCTTGATTGAAACAACTCGAATAATGCTCGCTGATTCTAAGTTGCCAATATTTTTCTGGAGTGAGGCAGTTGCAGCAGCGTGTTATACACTAAATCGAGTCTTCACAGTGAAGAAATACAAGAAAACTTGTTTCGAACTTCTTCATCGTTATAAGCCGAATTTGAAGTTTTTAGAACCGTTTGTATCTCCTTGTACTTTTATAGATCCAGATGGCAGATTTGGTGCAAAATATAATGAGGGTTTCTTTGTAGGTTATGCGAGCCCGTTGAAGAGGGTGTTCGTTCCGTGCCTAGGGAAGGTAATTCAAGTTCAGCATGTCGATTGTCAGAGATTTACATCTCCACCACAACTTCCCGGAAAAAGATTTCTGTTTGATTATGACAAACTCTGGGAGTCTTTCCAACTGCCGACCGAGCCAAGTGTAGAGGAACTCGTATTATTATACCAATAGCAACAATCTATGTCACAAGATCAGGTGCCAAGACCGTTGGTAGTTTTTCAACCCGCCGTGGGTACTAATGACAGGAGACAGGTCCAAGTGGAACGACACACAAAGCCCCAGAGGAACCAGCTCCATCATTTGATAATTCTGATGACTCAGAATCGGAAGACGGTCCGATTTTTGACGAGGAACCAAATGTTGCAACGACAGAAGCTGTTGATCACACCGGTGATCAAGACATCACAAACTTGCAATCGGAAGTGAATGTGCCTGACACTGTAATGCCAAGAACTTTGTCTTATCATCCTTCAGAGCAGATAATCGGTGATCTTCAGAGCGGAGTAAAAACACGGGATCAGATCAACAGAGCACTTACTTGTTTTTATACATCTGTCACTCCTTTGCAAGTTGATTTTTCACTAAAGTGTTTCATCTCGCAGGTTGATCCTCGAACATATAAGGAAGTTTTAACTGAAGAAAGCTGGGTGAATGCCATGCAGGAAGAATTACAGCAGTTTAAGAAGCTGGGAGTATGGAAATTGGTAGGTCTTCCTGAGAATCAGAAGCTGATAAAGACAAAGTGGGTCTTTAAATGTAAAAGGGATGATAGAGGAGTGATCGTAAGGAATAAAGCACGATTGGTAATACAGGGTTTCAGTCAGCAAGAAGGCATTGACTTTACGGAAGTATATGCACCTGTTGCTACACTCGAGGCGATAAGAATCTTCCTGGCATTCGCGTCCTGGAAAGGATTCAAAGTCTACCAGCTAGATGTCAAGTCTGCATTCCTATATGGCAAAATCAAGGAAGAAGTGTACGTTGGACAACCACCGGGGTTCACAGATCCAGTACACAGAAACAAAGTCTATCTTCTGGATAAAGCGCTATATGGTATACACCAGGCCCCGAGAGCTTGGTACGAGACACTTTCCCAATACCTGCTGGACAACGGGTTCACCAGAGGGACAGTTGATAGTACGTTGTTTACAAAAGAGGTTGCATGGCATCTATTGATTGTGCAGATTTACGTCGATGATATCATCTTTGGATCGACAAATGATGATTTGTGTAAAGATTTTGAGAAAGTGATGAAAAGAAAGTTTGAAATGAGTTCGATGGGGGAGATGAAGTTCTTCCTAGGGCTATAGGTGGAGCAAATGCCCGAAGGAATCTTCACTCATCAAACCAAATACGTGAACGATGATCTGGAGAAGTTTAACATGTCTGAATCTACTCCAACATCAACCCCCTTAGCTCAGAATCACGGGATTTGTCCGGATGAGAGTGGAGAGAAAGTGGACGAGACATATTATTGGTCGATAATTGGTTCTTTGATGTATCTTACCGCTTCCCGCCCGGACATCATGTATCCGACGTGTTTATGCGCCCGTTATCAGTCTAGCCCAAGACAGTCACACCTGACAGTCGTGAAACGCATTTTACGGTATTTGAAAGGCTGCAAAAGCACCGGCTTGTGGTATCCTAAAGACTATCTTCTGGATATAGCGCTATACTGTATACACCAGGCCCCGAGAGCCTGGTACGATACACTTTCCCAATACATGCTGGACAACGGGTTCACCAGAGGGACAATTGATAGTACGTTGTTTACAAAAGAGGTTGCAGGGCATCTATTGATTGTGCAGATTTACGTCGACAATATCATCTTTGGATCGACAAATGATGATTTGTGTACAGATTTTGAGAAAGTGATGAAAAGAAAGTTTGAAATGAGTTCGATGGGGGAGATGAAGTTTTTCCTAGTGCTACAGGTGGAGCAAATGCCCGAAGGAATCTTCATTCATTAAACCAAATACGTGAACGATGTTCTGGAGAAGTTTAACATGTCTAAATCTACTCCAACATCAACCCCCTTAGCTCAGAATCACGGGATTTGTCCGGATGAGAGTGGAGAGAAAGTGGACGAGACATATTATCGGTCGACAATTGGTTCATTGATGTATCTTACTGCTTCCCGCCCGGACATCATGTATCCGACGTGTTTATGCGCCCGTTATCAGTCTAGCCCAAGACAGTCACACCTGACAGTCGTGAAACGCATTTTACGGTATTTGAAAGGCTGCCAAAGCACCGGCTTGTGGTATCCTGAATCGGGTGACTTCTCTCTCACATGTTATGCTGATTCGGACTTTGGTAGCTGCAAACAAAATGCTAAGTCCACCACTGCAGGCTGTCAGTTCTTCGGAACTCAACTAGTCACTTGGCAGTGCAAGAAACAAACCTCAGTAGCGCTCTCTACGTGCAAGGTTGAACACGTTTCGGCCTCGAGCTGTTGCTCTCAGATCCTTTGGATCCAACAACAGATGCGAGACTTTGGTTTACAGTTCTTGGACATGCCTATATTTGTGAACAATGAAGTAGCGATAAACATAACAAAAAACCCGGTTCACTATTCTAAAACAAAGCATATTGAAATCCGACATCATTTCATCTGTGATTGTCATGAGAAGAAATTTATTCGCATTGAACATATACACACCGATGATCAGAGAGCTGATTTTTATACAAAACCTTTTGATAAAACGAGAAACTATCTTTTGAAATTAAATGGTTTGAAAAATTTGTCTTCTGGGAGGGTTGTTGAATGTGAAGCCGAGGAGGACGGCGATTTAAAGTGATCCACGCCATGTTGTCAAGTTTTTGTACAGTTAAAAGCATATTTTTTAGTTTTGCCCTTACTGTCTGACTTTATGAAAACGGTTCTTAAATCACAAGCATTATGAGAACTATTGCTTCCTGTTGATGATTTGGGAGATCGTGATTGTCCTTGATGAGCAGACTTCTTATACCCTCGTCTTTGATCTGCTCGTTTTGGCTCCTTTTGCTTGTTGTGAACTGGCTCACAAACATCAGCACAAGAGTGAGTATTGGCATTACACGCATTCACACATCCAGATTTCTTATTCTTAAAATTTTTCAAAATCATAGAACGAGCATGTAATCCAGGTTCCTTGCTCTCAACAGAAGATCCCGCACCAGAATCAGTTTTTAAAGAAGCATATGGAACACTTGTGATAGATGAATCACTAAAATCATCACATTCATCATCTTCACTATCCCAATTTTCAACTATCACTTCTTCTGCACAAGAACTAGACGAGTTAGTATCATTCACATGGTTTTGTTTGACATCTACCGGTTTAGCAGATTCTTCCTTGACTGGTTTAGGAGACATGTATTTTCTAACATTTCCTTCACTTGTGTCACTACAAGTCTTAGAATTACATGATTTAGAAACATTTGAAACTTTTTCAGACACATTGACACTCTCATTTTCAGATGGTTTTCCAGCAACATTTTCACAAGTCTGTTCACTTTCAGAATTAACTTTTGCAAAAACATCACAACCATTATTAATTTAGGTCAAATCATCACCACACCCATTATTGTTTTCTTTAAAAACCTCAGGCCCAATACACATAGTACAGAGAATATCGAAAAGCAAAGCATTATTAGAAATAAATTTGTTCGAAAATTCATCAGAAACAGGTGCTTGTTCATCACCAACCACATCTTCAACATTCATCTGCAAGGGAAGAAGAGGCATTAGTATTTTTCGCAGACTTAGAGACATTTTATTGGCTGAGCTGTTCTTTTTCCAATAGTTTCACTGTTGATCGATGCCTTATTAGTCCTTGGACCATAAGACATGTTGTCAGCTCTTTCTAATTCCTCTACAGTCATGGGCAAATAGGTGTAGTTGTGGTTGAATGGTGGAGGTATCTTATTGTAACCTAAACCACTTCCTTTCTTTTGTTTGTACTCCAATTGTTTATCACATAGGTCTTTGGCCAATTTACTAGAAGTGTCATATTTTTTAATATTTATCTCGTTTAATTGAAATTTTTGTTTGATTTCTTCTAGGTCCTTGGTCAAGACACGTATAGTTTCTTTAGCATCATCATATACACAACACTTCACGCTCAGATATTGTTGAAGTTCAGCAATATCTTTTCGTTCAGCTTCTATTTTTTATTTGTAAAGTTTTCGTTTTTCTTTAAAGTAGAATTGTGCCTTTTTATGTCTTGAATATCTGAGATCAATTGTGAGTTGTATAAATGATAAGCTGCTAACCTAGCTCTACCATCAGGAGTACATAAGTAAGAATTTATCACTTCGGTAGTAAGTCCTTCAACCTGAACCATAAATGCCATATTGCCAGTAGGTGGTTGATTCTCAGGAGCTGTCAGATTGAGGTGTTGAATCTCAGTACTGTGACAACCAGTAATTAACACCTCTTAATTACCCAATTAATAAATATTTAGGCGATAATAAATAGTGTTTAAGACACGAATAAACTTAATTAGGCTATTGGAATGCCTATGAACGCTTATCTGACCTTATAGTGCGTGTATGGTGATTTTCGGGAAATCTGTTGAGCGTTAAACGATAACGAACTGACGCCGTATAAAATGCTGACAACGCCAACAAATACGAATTTTATACGTATAATCTAAAATTATGGATTTTGTTTTGCGAAATTTTCACGTTTTTGAATGTCACAAAACGCATACATGTATGAAAAACACGACTTCGGGAATGCACCGACAATAAAACGGACACATCAGACTTACATATTGCCTTCAAAACTGAAATATCACGATATATTTAGCTTTGTTTTCGAATTTTAATATCTGCAGACGAAAAGGATCGAGAAACGGATTTAAAAATGACAAACTATGCAGTTTACGCGATTTAACGCGACCGACGCGCATACGTGTCTAATAACGGTATATGACATAATTTCAAGTGTTTGAACTCTAAGATTTTATTTTACGACAATTTACAATAATCGGATTTGAAAACGGGCTTCGTAATCGTATCGGACCTCGCAAAACGGGCTTGTGAGCCTGGGGCCCAAGCCCACTAAAACCCTAAGTATATAAAGAAAACTTATCATCACTTATCATTTGAAACCCTAGATCAAAACACATATATAACCGCACACCATCTCTCTGCTCTCCCTCTCTCGTGAATTTCTGGCGGCCATAGCCGCATTCCGGCGAGCTCCGGCGGCTCAGTTTGACGACGACGAGTACCCCTCCAACCATCTCTCTCTGATTTTGTTTGAAGAGGGGCACATTAGCGTGGATTCTGGCACCCACACACCTCCATCCTCCTTCTCTGGTACACCACCCCCTCGTCACCCCTCTTTCTCTGTCAATTTATTGTCGGTCACCGGAGCCGGCTCTCAAGGGCACTCCGGCGACGATCATTGGCCACGCTGTTAGTGCAGTAATGTCAATCGCCTCCGTCAATACGATTCGTAGCAAGAAACTAAAGAAAACAAGCATTTTAGTGTTATATTTAGAGTAAAAAGCAAGGTAGCATTTATGTAATTAATGAGAACTTTCATTAAGCCCCTTGGCCTATAAATAGGAACCTCAGGTGTTATGTTTAGAACTTTTGCAACATTTGAGATTTGGAGATCTAGAGCTAGAGAGAGAAAGTTTATAGAGAGAAAGTGAAATCGTGATTCAGATAAAAACGAGGAGCATCATGGCTGAAGAGTTCTACAACACGTTCTACAAGGCGTTCACATCTCAATCGTCTAAAACGTCGACAGTCACACCGAAAAGCATCTCAAAAGCAATAACAGAAAATATAAATCATGATAATTTTTATGGGACGCACTCAAAACCACCAAAGCTGGATAGTATTGAAGACTATACTTGGTGGAAGGAGCGTTTCATCAACTGGGCCAAAGCTTATGCGCACGAGAGCTGGTTTTGTTTAGAGTTTGGATATGATAGACCTGTCAATGACAAAGGCGAAGAAATCCCACTCGAGCTTAACCACTGATGACAAGAAAAACTTCTCATATGAACAGAGAATGATTGTTCTAATCCAATCATCGATTAGACATGACATTTTTGCATTACTTGAACATGACGGGTCATCAAAATCTGTTTGGGAAGCATTAAGGATTAAGGCTGGGGGGGGGGGGTAAACAAATAAAGAAAAATAAAATTGCTTTGTTAAAGAAAGAGTTTGATTTGTTTGATAGTCTAAAAGGAGAGTCGGTGAGGCAAATGATTGAGAGATTTTGCCATTTAAAAATTGAGCTTGATAGGTTTGGAATAGTAAAAACACGAGAGGAAATTATAGATAAAATCATTGAAGCGTTACCACGAGCTGATCAGTGGCAAACGTTCGCGTTTATTTTAAAACCGATGTGTTATATGATACAATTACTCTTGATGTGCTGATTGAAAAGATTGAAACTCATGAGCTTGAATTGCAGAAACAGAGCAAGATGAACAGTTCTTCACATCAACAGAATGTTGGTCTTTATTACAAAGGTAGCATACCTACGGTGAGAATTGGAGAATCACCAAAGACAGGATTTAGTGTTGAAAAGACAATAGAACCACAGAAAGGCTCATCAAGTTATAATCCTGGGTATCATTCGTCTTCTGTAAAAGCAAATCCTGAAGAATCAGAAGAAATTCTTTGCAACATCGCTTTAAAGTTGAAAATTTCTCCGGCAATGAGCATCAACTCTGCTAAACAGCAAATGAGTTTTCTCGCATCTGTCCTGGAGTCATACGAAGGTCTTGTAGCTGGTAAAATTGGAAATTCTAAGTTAACCAAAGAAGACTACGACCAGATTGGTCTAGAGGAAATCGAACTCATCGATATTCGATGGTGTTTGGCAAGTTGCATCCGCAGAGCTCAAAGATACATGGAGATTACTGGTAAGCAGTCAATCGGTGGTCCATCAACGAAACTGGGGTTCGATAAGTCTAAAGTGACCTGCTTCAAGTGTAAGCAGAAAGGTCATTTCAAGAGAGAATGCAATAATTCTGCAGTTGATGGAAACGAAAATCCTTTCAATGAAGATTATTATCGAAAAGCAATTTATCACAGAAGCAAAGAAGAGCCACCGAGTGTGAAACAAATTGAGAATAATCCAAAAGAAAAATCAAGAGGTTGTGTGGTGATACAAGATGACGAAGGGTTTGACTGGAGTGAGTTTCTCCCGGAAGATGATATTGTTGATGAACAGTTCAAAGCAAAAAAGCCAAAAAGGAAGCATTGAACAAACATCGTGCTTTCATCGCTGAGATAAAAGAGAAAACAAGAGAAGAGATTCTGAAAGAGAAAACATATAGAGAGAGATGCATCGCTGGTTATCGGATTGAAGAAATGGAAAAAGAGTATGAAGAAGCTATAAGCATGGAAGATATGACAAAAAGTGAGAATGCTATGTCAACAGAGATGGTGAACCAGTTGTCCACCGAAAGGAGATAGTGTATGAAGAAGTTCTTGCAGTATCCCTCTGTCTGGGGAATTTTATGCAAATATTGAAAAAGATTGACATTATGAGAAAAAGCTGAAGAAAATTGTCAGAGACGTCATGACAGTGAGTCTATGACGAAGAGATGAAGAGAGGATGAAGAAGAATGTTGAGAATCTGGTGGATGAACTGAAGAAAGTTGCTGAGGAAAAGAAGGTTGATGAAGAAAAGAAGGCAGAAGAAGAGATTGTGAAAGAAGAAGATGTTGAAGAAAAAGAAGTTGAGCAGGTGGGTGAAGAAGAAATGAAGAAGAAAGAGGTAGAAGAAGTTAAGGTGGAAAGTTCGATTAGATTAAAGTGGGTGATACTGATGTTGTTGGTGTTGGTGAAGATCAGAAGAAAGAAGAAGCCGATTAGATAGAGACAGCAGAAAAAGCCGATGTGCCAATCACTAAGGTAAAATCTGATTCTAAAGTCTTAAACAAATATGTTGAACAGTGTTAGAAATTCATAGAAACATGCAGTGCTTGTACTGAAAAATACGAAAAGTTCAGAACATGAGATCTAGAATTTACTAAAATCGAAAATGTTTTCAAAGACAAATGCAAAGAAATACTAGAGAATGAAAAAGTTTTAAAAGAAAATGATGAAAAACTTTCTCAAAAATGCAAGAATTTAGAAAAAGAGAATGAAATTTTGAAAGAAAAGGTTTCAAAAATGACTGAAGAGTGTTTACAAAAAGAAAGTGCATTTCAAGAAATGAAAAAGGAATACGATTCAATAAAACTTGCATATCATATTACAAAAGAATCATATGAAGACGTGAAGAGTCAAATGAAACTTGTTCAATCGAGATTGAAATATTGTTCTGAAACATCTGACACGCTTAAGCGACAGTATGAAATAAAGCAACAAGTTGTAAATTCTTACATTGAAGATGTTGCTAAGCTAAAGCGTAAAATAGCTGATTTAGAACAAGATAACAACAAGTTACACAGTTATCACGCTTCATCATATGTTCTTGAACGCATTTTCAATCTAAAACCAGATGGTAAAGACTCTGAGCAAAACAAGAAAGGAATTAGCTCAGAGTATCATCAGGTTCCACTACCGTTTGAGGAAAAATTCACGTTCTATGATGACGAGAAGGTGGAAAAAGCTTTCAACATGGTTGATCAATTGCCAGATAACATTGACGTAACCTATTCCAAATCTGATGATTCTAGTGATCCAGAGGTGGTAGGTAAGGTCGTTGAAAGCGTTTTGAAAGAAGGGTCGGTTGAAACAGGTAAATCTAAATCACATGATGAAAATGAAGGCAGTTTTCATGAAGGTTATCTGAAAAACTCAAAATCAGAGAAAAATGCGAATGAAGATTCAAAAGGATTGGTTTATACCATGATTGGATCGGACAAATTATTCTTAGATCTTGAAGTCCCGATTCAGAATGTGATTTCAGAAAAGATTGACAAAGTTTTCAAAATGATTGAAATTGAAAAAAATCCGAGATTCCAAAGTTTCTGGAAAGAGTCATAAAACTTTTTATAACAAACCTGGTTACAAAAAGAAAAACATGAAGGCCGGGTTGGGTTATAAAAGGAAACAGAATTGGAAAAGAAACAAAACGACAAATTATCAGACAAAAATGAATTTTGTTCACGGAACAAGTTCTGAAGAAGAGAAAGAACTCCAATTTAGGCGTCAGTCTAATGAAGAGTTATATGCTCAAAAGAAAAGGCAACAATAACAGGACAAGGATGTGTCCAATAGAACATGCTTCAAATGTGATCAAATTGGACATCTTGCCCGCAAGTGTCCAAATCCAAAACCTGTTGATGTTGAGATGAAAAAGAAGTCTGATGATGTTGAAAAACAGAAATCTGAGGATGTGAAACAAAGGTCAACCAGATTTGATTCAAAACAAACTTGGAGGTATAATACAAACAAGTTTGCTTCGAATCAAACTTGGAAATCAAACCCGAAAAGGTTCGATTCAAGACAAACCTGGAATTCTCACACACCCAGATTAAGAACAACACAAAGTTGGAAAACAACTGTTGACGCAACGAAACCAAATCAGTTTTGGAAAACAAAAGTTGTTGAAAATAAAAATGTTCAAAAAGATTCACATTTTTACAAAAGAGGTGCTTCAAAAGGTCAAACATGGACTGTTAAGAAACAAATGTCTTCGGTAAATGAGGAAAAAGATAATGTCAAAATTGAAAAAGTCTTTGTACAAAATGACAAAGATTTTCCGAAGTTGAATGAAACATATTGTGTTGAAATGCCTAAGGTCAAACAGACCTGGGCTAACTTGTTCAAGTAATTGAATACTTTGAATTTGCAGGTGCTTCCGAAGAAAACGGAATGTCAGTTAGAGGCATGTCGGAGCAGCCTGGCACAAGAGGAAAAGGTTGCTGAACCCTACAACTGAACAGGGAGTTTGTTTTATTTCTGTACATAAATAAAAAATATTTCAAAATCCTAAAAACAGAAAAATTTAAAAACCAAAAAAATAAGTTTTTATTTTGTCAAAAAAATTGAAAAATAAAAAATATGTTTGTTTTTAAATTTTGTCAAAAATTACAGCAATATGTTAATTGAATACGCCGAAACCCTCACGACTGAACAAACATGATTAATTTCACAAGATTGAAAAACGGTTTTCAAACTGTAAAATTTCAATGTGTTGTAAATCATGGGGGTACATTATATTTTCTGCAAATCAGTGCATGTGAATCAGAAAATGGATGGCGAGACAAAGCTATCAGTATCAGGTTGTCAAATTTTCTTTAAATGTTTTGAGTTTTAGGGGGAGTAAGATTTGTTTGTCAGAAAATCCAAAAACATTAGAAAATTTGAAAAAGCCAAAAACATGATAAAATTCAAAAATAAGTTCTGCGTAAAAAGAGGAAATGATAGTACATCAGTAGACAATCACAGTACGCTAAGGAAATGAAATGTTAAATGTGATAAACGGTCTCACTGATGATATTCCAGTAGGTTTTTACATGCTTAGAAGATTGTTTTCGAGATATAAACCTAAATATCAAATACTTACTTATCTCGTGGGGAACATCTCTCGGATATATGGGTAACCCCTGAAATCTTGTTTGAGAGATTGCCTGATTCTGAGATACTAGGTCTTTATACTGTTTGATATCTGGGGTATTGTACCTGGTCTTCTGATACTGCGGAAGCAATGGCCAAGACCTCGTATAATACTTTACACGCTTTAAAAAGCTTTCCCTCTACACAAATACTGAAAAATATCTAAAGATATGAATCAATTGTAGTTGAAGAAAATATTCCCTAAAGGGAACACACCTAAAGTCGAGCCTTCATCTCTTTGACAGAACGGAAGTTCATACCTGAGCTATCAAGGTCTCGCACTAACCCAGAGAACATATATCAAATTGGTATATTCACCTGTAAGATTGAATCTAGGGAATTTTGATACGGGAGTATATTCTGAGGTGGGACACGCGAATAAGTCAAGTCCTTAAAACACTAATGTCGTATCTCGAATCAGTTGAACTTTGTGTAAAAATTTAAAGTGGATCAGTATACTAACAGTCTAAGTGAATCGTTTAGAACTTAAAGTGTTTAAAGCTCAACGGTACTAGTGATTTGTCATAAAATGATATGATCCTCTTACGCAAACTCAAACAAAAATATTTTCTGTAAATATGTTTGTAAATATTTCTTTACTGCTTTATGTTTTAGAAAATCACAAAAAAGATTTTGATTTCTGCTTTATTTTTGACAACTGATGTCTGAATGCTGAGTTTCAATATCTAAGTATGCTGATCGTGTTTCTGAAAATAAAACAAGTTCATTCATTTGAAACTTGTAGTTCTAAACCAAAAATCAAAATCAGTTTGTGAAATATCCAAGGTCATTAAGTTGGACTTGGATGATTAACTGTGAGGGATTTGGATGCTTAAATTGTTAAAATCTGTTGTAAAGAGCAAGTTTTCGATCTTGAATACTTAATACTGCCAAATCTTTAAAGATTGTTGATAGGGGGAGAGAATCAAGTAATCCTGAATATATTCATATTATTATACTTTAAAGCCAGGATCTTGATTAAAAGTTTTTAAAAGCCAGGTCACGATTCCTTGTCAACCAAAAATGCTTTCTCTGTTGAAATGTTTTAGCTTATGCTGAGAGAGCCAGGTTTTCAATCCTGGTTGATCAAAATGTTTTTACTTACAATTGTTTGAGATTTGCAGATGTTGTACCAGACTACGATCCCGATAGCCGAGTCTAAGGGGGAGTCTGAAGACGAGCTCAACACAAGGGGGAGCGTGCATTCAAGGAGCCAGGTAACTATCCTGGAGGAGATTGTAACCGGAAAGCCAGGTGTCGATCCCAAAAGCACGGAAGCTTGACGAAAGGGGGAGCCTGAAGAGTCTACTGAAAGGGGGAGCCTGAAGAGTCTACTGAAAGGGGGAGCTGAAGCTGAAGACAGAACAACAGGGATTCTGTTCGAGCAAGAGGGAGTCTATGTTGCTGAAAAAGTGATAAAGCTTCAAGAAGACTCAAGAGACAGAGGGAGAGAGAAAGACAAGACGCTACGAGATTGACTGTGGCAATATCCAAGGGGGAGTCTGTTAGTGCAGTAATGTCTATCGGCTCCGTCAATACGATTCGTAGCAAGAAACTGAAGAAAACAAGTGTTTTAGTGTTATATTTAGAGTAAAAGGCAAGGTGGCATTTATGTAATTAATGAGAACTTTCATTAAGCCCCTTGGCCTATAAATAGGAACCTAAGGTGTTATGTTTAGAACATTGCAACATTTGAGATTTGGAGATCTAGAGCTAGAGAGAGAAAGTCTAGAGAGAGAAAGTGACGTCGTGATTCCGGTGCTTGTACGTTTTCAGATTCATCAATAGAATCACAGATTATATTACGTCGTGTGTGTTTGGTCACGTTCATGTACGGATTCTGCACGTTACACGAGTCGGTTCGTAATCGTTTCAGAATCGAAAACTGATCCTACTACACCCCACACCCACACCCCGAATCTCTCTCTTTCTGTAGGATCATTTTGCAACCAATGTGAGTCGTTCAGAGTCAATACAAAGCTGTTTGAAAGGCAGAAACAGTCAAACAACTGAGAATCAGTGATAGAAAGGTGTAGAAACAGAGAATTATACTTAAAACAGGTTTCTCATTGATATTCAACTTGATTACACGGTGAAAATTGGGCAGCACTTTGTTGCACACTAACTGATTTCGTACTAAATGAGAAACCAACACAGCCTATATATAGGCAACTGATTTCGCATGAAATGACCACATGTCATTTCGTACGAAATGGCACACTTTGATTTGGTACGAAATGACCAAATGTCATTTCGTGCGAAATGACTTCCAAAACATAAAATTACATTTTTGACGTTTTGATCCCTATTACAAGCTATCGACATGACCTAGACTGTAGACGTAGGCTATAGACATTATGCACCAACAAAATCCCCCTTGGATATTGCCGGAGTCTTCAGTCAGGTCTTCAACACAAACATTACAGTGACTTGAACTTCTCTTCCCTTGGCTTAGGATTTCTCAGCAACATCTTCCTAAGCTTTTCATTCTCATCAACCTTTCGCTTCTCTTCAACAGCCATTCTTTGTACAACAGTATGCCTTAGCATGTTATCTGTTTCTTCACGAGCTTTTCTTTCCTTCTCAGCCTTCAACGCTTCCTCTTTCTCAATCTTTCGCCATTTAGATGACCATTTACTCTTACCATTGATACCTTTCTGGAAGCAGATGGAAACAACCTTTTGAAACTGCATTGCCTGGTCTTTATCCTCAGCTTTAAACCCAATCTTGTTTACAAACAAATATTCAATGTCATTTGCCGAGTAGTTAACCAACCACAAAGGATCATACACAGAGATGCATCTGACTTTATCTTCAACTTTGTAGGTGATCACAGCCTCAATTGACAAACAACTGTATACCCAAAATACAAACCCCTTATGAAAATCTTGCTCCATTTTCGGCACTGGAATGTTCTTAATCACTCTAGGCTTCTTTATATGCAAGATTGTTTCTTCAATTCCAGTCTCTGGATCTATCCTCTTCACTTTCTTCGGAGAGTGAGGTTTCCAGTGTTTGAATCCTCTGAAGGCTTCAAATTTCATCAGACCCCAAATAGGTAAATCATGCTTTCTGACAGGATAATCCAAAGTTCTAACTTTCGAAAGTTCTTCAACATCCCACCAGGGTAGAGACATGATATCCTGAATGTACTCAAAACACTGCACCCCATATGTCATACCCTGGCTTTGCGGAAGTGTGGTTAATTTGGTGTGACTTCTTAATACCATAGCTTAACCATAACAAAGCTATATGAATAAAAATCATGCAAGATCATCCATTTAATTAAGTTTTAAAATCCAAAATCAACAACATTGTTTTAACGGTAACACAACCTAACGACATAAACATTGTTCAACAAACTTAAACATCAACATAACACAAACACAGTTTAAGGACTGTGACTTGTCCAGGAAAGAGTCACATTCCCTAAACCGGGATGACCTTGTGCTAGTGCAACGGGAAAACGTGCCATACCATGCCAGATCCTTTAATTCCCTGAAATACATGTAAGTTGAAAAATCAACAATAATGTTGAGCGAGTTCATGTGTAAGTGAGTAAATAAACCTTTGTATTTATCAAAATCCTGGTATGTAGCAAATAAGGAAAAAGAGATCACCAATGGTTTGCAAGGCCATTGATATGTGTGAAATGCAAGTAGCAAGGCTCAAACCTAGCAGATTTATGCGTCAGGTACAAAGTCATCCCGAGGTCCATTATGCTGGGCCTGGGACTGGGCTCGCTACACCCAAATAGATCTATCGCTCCTGCCCCTCGGTCCTACCCTAAGGATTAATGACCTCAAGTTTCCGCCTACCCATTCACATGATCTAAGTAACAAACCTCCTTACGCTAACCATACCATGTATAAAGTATTCATAATCATTGTAACATGTATTTCACCCCCGCAGTTTAGAAACCTGAAAATAGTTAAGAGAATAGGGGGACATGAACTCACAGCGGTGCGTCTCTACCAAGTAATACTCCAAGTCAAGCAGCTGTGCAACGACCTACATGTACTAACTCTATTAGACGGACGGCCGTGCCTTAGCTTTATGGTTTTAGTTTTGGGAAATAGTTAGACAACTATTTCGTGTTTACATTCTGATAAATACTTGGTAGTCATTCTCCTTCCCAAGGATGGGGGATTTAATACATGTGCGTTCGAAATGCATTATTAAGTCTCACTTAATATATATTTATTTCTAACTCCAAAATATAAATATTTTTCTCAAAAATATTATATTTTTACTTCACAAAATTCTCCCAAAATAATACTTTGTAAAAAATACGCGTTCATAAATATTTCCGTAAAATGCGTAAGTTACGTTTTAACGATCGAGTGGTAATAGTAATTACCGGTTTAACTTATATATTTATCGTGAAAGCGTTCGTATTATTTTGGATTCGTTAACGTTCGATAATATTATTTTTACCCTAAAAATAATATTTACGCACTTCACAAAATAATTGACAAGTGACGTTGTGAAAAATATATTTACTAAATATATATTTATCACGTTTAATTTTGTGGAAACCCCACCTCTGATATTTGTAAATAAAGTCGTGGCGAAACTTATATATTTTGAAAACATGTCAAAAAGTATGTCTAACACTTATAGTGAAAATAATTCTAAGTGTTAGGTTTTTGGAAAAATTTCGCCAGAGTTTCCTCGGTAACTGGAGGCGGCCACGCTTTCAAGCGTATCATTTTCTTTTACAAATCAATTCAACAATTTTCTTATTCAATCAAAATAATGTCCAACACATCAAACTAGTTAAGAAACATATAATTCGCAAAAGTTTCATGAACTTGTAGTTTTTCCAAAACTATGTAGTAACCTCATTACTTTTAGCGGATCTTTATACAAATCAATCTAGTTTCGTAAAAACCCCGTTTTTATAGAAAGTCCGTCTTTACATCTTCTTGTAAGTTTTACAAAAATAGTTATTTTGTCGAAACTTTGCGTTACACAAGTGTTTACACACTTGTGTGTTCTAAAAATCATTCTAGTTATCATAAGATCCGTCTTTCGAAAACATGATTTTCTTGACACTCGGTCCTTTGAAAATACCACTTGTAGATACGTAGATCTACTAGTTTTAAACACTATTTTACAAGTAAAAATGCTTTTACACAAGTTCATGATTCGTGTGTGGTAGAGTTTCACCCTTTAACCCTTGTTACATTCAAAACAACCTTATGTCATGATCCATGATCATGACCAACACGGATTAAATGATGATCCGAGCTACCACAACATAGATCGGGTCCGAATAACCACACAATTTAATTACTGCAACATTTACACATCATATGAGCTTTTAACCATCTTTTTAAGTGCTTTTAGTAAACTTTAAAGCATCATCTTGTATGATTTCGAGTTTTAACCGTTACACATCATATTAACCACTTCAAAATAGTTCGAGAAGGTGTTTTAAGTAACATACCACTAGCTCTTGGCTAGGGAAGAATCTAAGCGCAAATAGGGTGGGTAAAAGCAAGAGAATGAGGTCCTTCAAGCTCCGAGTGCACCAAGCCTTCTTATACGGGATCTTTAACACTTGTGTGATGTTGGAATTGGATGATCAAACTCGAAAAATGATGGATGGATCTAGGGGGTGTTCGGCCGAAAGTTTTTGAGAGAGGGAGAGGTGTGTTTGAGTGGTGAAATGAAATGTGAATGATCATGGTGCACAAGTGTGATCTTATAGGCAATTGCAAGTTCTTTATCCATTGGATGCAATGTCATTTAGATACTAAACATAGGGATTAAAATAATCAACATTGTACCATGTATGTCCCCTAGATGGGGACGGTTTCTAAAGGGGGGGGGGGTAGTTTGGTTGGATTTCAACTATCCATTAGTTACTAGTTAGGTTAAGTAAGTTAGTTAAGTGCTTAACCCGGTTAGTAGTGTGTCGTGCTTTATGGCGGGTGTTAGGGTATTCAGGGACCCTAACTGGCTCAGAAAAAGATGAATAATGTCAATGGCAATATTTTTCATGTTCCGGGTAAAGTCTGGTTGTTCGGTTGGATAGTAATCCGTTAAAGTGCTTAACAAAGCTTTAGAGTGTCGTTAATACCATTTTTAGTGACACAACTTATTCCCGACACTTTGAAAGTGTCTAGTAATATTTTTCTCATGTTTTGGCACTTTATTAGTGAGCTAAAAGATGTATTGTTAATTAAAGTGCTGAGTTTTGTGCTTAGTGTATGTCCTAGGCACATCCTGTCATTGTATCTTATTCCTAGAGACGCAGTTCTACAACCCTTGTATCCCTACACTCACTATGGGTGTAGTGAAATATTTCTGGCTCATACAGGCCTTAGAGGCAGTGTCTGCCTGATGCTGGCTTTATCAGCATGTTCAATAGGTTATCCGTTCATAGTGCTACTGTGCTTTTGTGCATCATGTTTGTCACTAGAGTTCAGTATGTAAATAATGTAGTGACGGTATGTAAAGTATGATGCAGGAATATACAAGTATCAGAAATCAAGTAGCAGTCCATCAGTAATTTCAAGTAAGCACAGTAATTAAGCAGTAATTAATTATTAATTAAACCGTACGGATACCTGGTTTAGTGAGGGTTGCCACATTCTCCCCCCGTTAGAAAAATTTCGTCCCGAAATTTTAGGTTCTACTTGTAGAAGCAGGGTTCTTAGGAAATAGGTGGGGGTATTTCTCTTTCATCCGGTCCTCACGTTCCCAGGTGTATTTAGGACCATGTCTGGCATTCCAACGAACCTTGACGAGCTTGACACTGCTCCGGCGGGTCTTGTTCACTTTCCAATCCGTAACCTCAACGGGTTCTTCAACGAAGTGGAGCGTGTCGTCAACATGAATTTCGTCGGTGGGAATGACAACGGTATCTTGCGTTGGACTCTTCCTCAAATTTGATACGTGGAACGTATCGTGAACTCCATTCAGTTCGGCAGGTAGATCCAACTTGTATGCTACGGACCTAATTCTTTCTAGAATTCTGAACGGGCCAATATACCGCGGATTCAACTTCCCACGCTTCCCAAAGTGTGCCACACCCTTCCAGGGTGATACCTTCAACAAAACCATATCTCCTACCTCAAACTCCAGAGGTTTCCTTTTTCGATCCGCGTAAGCTTTCTGACGGTCACGAGCCGCACTGATGCGATCTCGGATCTGTGCAATCTTATCTGTGGTTTCCTGGACCATATCAGGACCAACCAACTGTCTATCACCTGCGTCAGACCAACAAAGCGGTGATCTGCACTTGCGGCCATAAAGAGCTTCGAATGGCGCGGCACCAATACTGGCGTGGTAGCTGTTGTTGTATGAAAATTCGACCAAAGGCAAATGCTTATCCCAGCTACCGCCCAAATCCATCACACATGCTCTCAGCATGTCTTCCAAGGTCTGTATCGTCCGTTCGCTTTGGCCGTCGGTCTGTGGGTGAAACGCGGTGCTCATATTCAATTGCGAGCCAAAAGCTTCTTGGAAGGATTGCCAAATCCTTGATACGAACCTTCCGTCTCATCAGAGATGATCGAGAGAGGTACTCCATGGCGTGTAACAATTTCTCTCATGTAAATTTCGGCCAACTTGCTCGTATTATCCTTCTCTCTGATAGGTAAAAAGTGTGCTGAATTCGTCAATCGATCCACTATTACCCAAATAGTGTCATGGCCTTTTGGCGTTCTTGGCATCGTAATAAAATCCATGGAGATTTGTTCCCACTTCCACTTGGGAATTTCTGGTTGTTGCAGAAGTCCTGAAGGCTTCTGGTATTCCGCTTTGACCTTAGCGCAAGTTAAACACTTGCTCACATAAACAGCCACATTGCCTTTCATCCTAGGCCACCAATAATAATCCTTAAGGTCCTGGTACATCTTATCCGCTCCAGGGTGGATAGAGTACCGCGATTTGTGAGCTTCATCGAAAATAACCTTCCTTAAACCTCCAAACAAAGGAACCCAAATCCTTTTCTCAAAACATAACGTTCCTTCCCTGTTTGGTACCAATAGCTTCTCCATCCCACGGAGATATTCTTCTTCAAGGTTTTCTTCCTTGAGAGCTTCTTTCTGCGCGGCACGAATGCGCAAGGAAAGATCGGTCTGAATAATCATTTCTAAAGCCCTAACCCTTATGGGCTTGATCCTCTCTTTTCGACTTAGGGCATCGGCGACCACGTTCGCCTTCCCTGGATGATACTTTATCTCACAATCGTAATCATTCAACAACTCGACCCATCGTCTCTGCCTCATATTCAACTCCTTCTGGTTGAATATGTGCTGGAGGCTCTTGTGATCTGTGAAGATTGTACACTTTGTACCATAAAGGCAGTGTCTCCAGATCTTTAAAGCAAAAACCACTGCGCCGAGTTCCAAATCGTGAGTGGTATAGTTCTTTTCATGTACCTTCAGCTGGCGTGACGCGTAAGCAATAACCTTTTGGCGTTGCATCAACACGCAACCCAATCCTTGACGGGAGGCGTCACAGTATACCACAAAATCATCCGTACCTTCTAGTAGTGCTAAGATTGGCGCATTGCAGAGCTTATCCTTCAATATCTGGAACGCTTCTTCTTGTTTGATTCCCCAATCAAACTTCTTATCTTTCTGCGTGAGGAGCGTCAATGGTTGAGCGATCTTTGAAAAGTTCTCAATGAACCTTCGATAATAGCCAGCCAGACCCAAGAATTGTCGAATCTCGGTTGGCGTCTTTGGCGTTTCCCAATTCTTGATCGCTTCGATCTTGGTTGGATCACGTGGATTCCATCTCCATTTACCACGTGTCCAAGGAACTGGACTTCTCGTAGCCAAAACTCGCACTTAGAGAACTTGGCATACAACTGTTCTTTCTTCAGCAGCTCCAAAATGGCTCTTAAATGCTGTTCGTGCTCGGCCTTCGTCTTTGAATAAATCAAGATATCATCGATGAACACAATCACAAACTTATCCAAATACGGCTTGCAAACTCTGTTCATCAAATCCATGAACACTGCAGGTGCGTTTGTCAATCCAAACGGCATAACGAGGAACTCGTAGTGTCCATATCTAGTTCTGAAGGCTGTCTTGGGGATACTTTCCTCTTGTATCCTTAAGTGATGGTATCCAGATCGAAGATCGATCTTTGAATAAAAGCTTGAACCTTGCAGTTGGTCGAATAGATCATCAATCCTTAGCAGAGGGTATCTATTCTTGATCGTCAGCTTGTTCAACTCCCGGTAGTCGATACACATACGAAAACTACCGTCCTTCTTCTTGACAAACAAAACCGGAGCTCCCCAAGGCGAGAAGCTTGGTCGGATAAATCCCTTGTCTAACAACTCCTGAAGTTGTGTCGACAGTTCTTGCATCTCAGACGGGGCAAGTCTATAAGGTGCCTTAGCCACAGGCGCGACGCCTGGAACTAAATCGATGTGAAACTCCACTTGCCTCTGAGGTGGTAGTCTAGGCAAGTCCTCTGGGAAGACTTCTGGATATTCCCTCACTACAGGGATGTCTTCGATCTTTGGTTCTGCAGCTTTCTTATCTACAATGTGTGCCAGAAAGGCAGCACATCCCTTCTGCAAACACTTTCGCGCTTTGAGGCAGCTGGTAATTCTTAACGGCGTATCACGCTTCTCTCCGTGAACCACAATTGTTTCACCATCTTTGGTTGAGATACGAACAACCTTTTCGTGACAAACTATCTCAGCCTTGTTGCCTGATAACCAATCCATTCCTACCACCACGTCGAAGCTCCCCAGCTGGACTGGTAGTAGATCCAGAGCAAACTCATGCTCTCCTAACTCGATCACACAGCCTCTGACAACTTCATTGGCTTCTACTAACTTCCCATTGGCCAATTCGATTGAGTACGGAATATATAACTTACTAGCGGCTAACCCAAGCATATTCTTAAACTCTAATGATACGAAGCTATAATCGGCGCCAGTATCAAATAAAACGGATGCATAGCGTTGGTTCACAGGGAACGCACCAGTAATAACATTAGGATCCTGGCGTGCTTCCCTTGCTTCAATGTTGAAAACCCTTCCACGGGCTTGGTTCAACCCCGGGCAGTTCCTCTTGTAGTACCCAAGATCACCACAGTTGAAGCATCCGGGCCTTTGCCCATTTCCACCACCATTTCCAACTTGATTGTTCCTCTGGTTACGATTCACAGCGCCCGCTTGATTCGCATTGTTAACTCGATTTCCATCACCTCCATTATTCCCTTGTGGGCGATTTCCATTTCCGCCCCGGTTGGTGTTTCTGTTTTCGAATCCTCCCTGGCCTCTCTGACCAGCTATGGCCCAACAAGAATCCTTCAAGTGGCCAGTCTTTCCACAAGCTTCACAAACTTTCAAACCACAACGGCTAGAATGGTGGCGCTAGCAGGTATTACACTTGGGCTGGGCGCCCATGTATCCTTTTCCTTTCTTCCCACTACCAGCTGTAACCTGAGTTGGCGTGCTTGATTCCCCTTTCTTAACCACACCGCTAGTGCCTTGCTTGAAGTTTGAAAACTTCCGCTTATTACCTCCTGATGACTCCACATGAGTCTCTTTCTTCTTTGGCTCAGCTTCATCAAACTTGTTCAGGCGAATAGCTTCCTCGGTGAGAGCCACACTCAAATCAATCGCCTCGGTAATAGTCGCAGGCTTGGAGGAGGTCACCATGCTTATGATTTGAGGAGCTAATCCCCAAATAAAACGTTCAATCCTTTTGAACTCTGGAGTGACCATGTAGGGTACCACATGTGATAAGTCGTGGAACCTCTGAACGTATTCTGCGATCTTTGGGCCTTCCATCTTTAAATGCCAGAACTCTGTTTCCAATCTTTGGATTTCAGCACAGGAACAGTACTTTTTGCGCATAAGTTCCTTCAGTTCGTTCCAGGTTAGCACGTAGGCAGCAGCTTCACCAAGTGTCTGTACTTGCAAATTCCACCAAGATAGGGCTCCATCCAAGAATAGCCCAGAGATATAGGTGACTTGCTGATCTAGTGTGCATTTGCTCATGCGAAGAACAGATTCAGTTTTCTCAGCCCAACGAACAAAGGCGACAGCACCTCCTGTGCCATCAAAATTGACCGGCTTGCAGTCTAGAAACCGCTTGTAGGTGCACCCATGAGGTGGGTTGTTGTTATTGCCAGTGTTGTCAGAGTTGCTTCCACTAATCCCTCCTTGAGAGGCGGCGTATTGTGCGATGGCAGCAGCAATGATTTGCTGGAGTTCTGCCTGATTGGTAGGCATCTGCGGTTGTTGACGTCTCGGCGGCATCTTCTAAAGATGTGTTTACGTCGGTCAGGCCATAGTACGTGAAACGTTCGTATGTATTCAACAACATCAGCACATAACATCTCATGTTATAATAAATCAGCCACATAACATCCCATGTCATAGAACAATAGATCTCTGCGATTGCATTGCCACAAATCGAGACCAAAATGTAAGGTTTATAGGTACCCAACTGTATCATACAACATCAATGACTTAGTAGGGGACGACCCTAGGCAAATCGTGCGATCGCTGGACATGTTCAGGAATCTCTGGTTCGTCCATTTTCAAATTCCAGGACTCCATCTCAAGCTTCTGTTATTCCAGTCTTAGAACCACATTTCTCCTTAATCATTTCCTTGAGCTCGTCCCAGCTCAGTGCATAAGCAGCATCTGTACCAAGGGTCTGAATCCGAAGATCCTATCATGAGAGTGTGCCATCTTGAAATGACCTCGAGGTAAAGGTAACACTCTGTTGGAGTGAATAGTTAGTCATTCTTAGAATGGAGTCAATCTTTTCGGACCAACGAACAACTGCAATGGCGCTTCCTGTTTCGATGAAGTTCAAAGGCTTGCAGTTCAGGAACTGCTTATAGGTGTGGTCAGTTGGGGGGGGGGGGGTTATTTCCAGTAGTGCCATCGCTGTGCTTAGAGCGGAGTGCTTCATGTCATGCATTTGCCTGTGAGATGCGTTTTTGCAGCTCGGGTTCTATCCTTGGCAACATACTGGCGTTTGTGTCACGCCTGGGTGGCATTCTCTTCTGCCGAAATGGCATGAAGTGGGTTAGACAACTTTCCAATTGTCTATGAGATACATAGCACCATAAGCCATCATGTACTCACCTAATTTTACACGTAAATATACTCAATGTATGGGTGGGGAAATAAATTTCTGAGCCTTCACATAGGCTTGCCAAATTGGCTTGTTGCTTGAAATAGAATGAACTCGAGGCTTCATCGCCTTGGTCATTCGTGTTCGAGTTATTTCCTGCCACATTGGTTTTCATTAGCTTGACCCGCAGAGTCCACCAGGATTTCTGTGCACTACAAGTCGTTATTACGTGGGCCCCCATAATAATAAATTGTCTTGCACAGTTACCCCAAATTTTCTCTCGTCTAAGCAGATGATCAATCAAGGAGCAACATCAGGTGCATCGGCATGAATAGGGTCATGCTCCAATGCGGTATTAGGAGCAACGCCTGGCTCAGGGGCCACGGCTGGCTCCGGATCAACAAACTCCATCTCAAAATCAGATGGATCAACCATCACAGGGGGTTACAGGATCCTCCAAGGGCTGGTCTAAGTGTATGAACTCAAGGTCATGGTCTGGATCAAAACCAGATGGAAGAACAGGATCACCCTCAATACTGTGATCAAACTCAAAGCTGTGTGCGGGAACCGGTGCAGCCGATGATGCCGTATCAGGGTCGGCGTTGTGTGAATGGTGCTGCACTCCCTGTATATACGAAAATGCGGATGTCAGAAACTCAAATGAGTTTGGGACAGGGGAATGGGCATGAGTTTCCCCTGCAGGAGCGTCCACAAGCAGTAGGCTAATACAAGCAGCAATAGGGCCTCGCCCTCGAATGGGTCCTCCTCTAGTAGATCGTTATCGTCGTCAGAGGCCACGTAACGGGGGGGGGGGGGGGCATATCAACAACAGGATATGCAGCAAGGGGCACAGGAGCAGGGATCACCGCGAGTGGCAAATTCCCAACAGGATGGCCATCAGCAGGCTCTGCTACAACATCAGGCAGCGCAAAGGGCTGGAAGTCGTCATCGCCTGTGCCGGTAGTATCGGAAATGTACACCTCGTGCTCCGATGAAACTATGTCGTCTGATACTATGGCCATGGGGTTCGTAGTGTCCATCTTTCTAGTACATGATGAAAGCATGATGTTTGTAACACAAACACATATACGTATAACAATCAATCATATAATCATATAAACATGTTAGTCAACAATAAACAATCAAATAATTCTCCTAGTCCCACTAGCCTCCCAGTCTCCTAGACTGACATTCCTAGTCCCACTAGCCAAATTCCTCCCAGTCTCTAAGACTGCTCTATCATCTACCTCGACCTCTCAGATCGAGCCTCGGCCTCCAAGACCGAGCCTCAGCCTCCAAGACTGAGCCTATTCTCCCTAGTCTCACTAGCCATCTACCTCGATCTCTTAGATCGAGCCTCGGCCTCCAAGACCGAGCCTATTCTCCCTAGTCTCACTAGCCCTCTACCTCATCGAGCCTCGGCCTCCAAGACCGAGCCTCAGCCTCCAAGACTGAGCCTACTCTTCCTAGTCTTACTAGCCATCTACCTCGATCTCTTAGATCGAGCCTCGGCCTCCAAGACCGAGCCTCAGCCTCCAAGACTGAGCCTAAAAATAAATAAATAAAATGTGCTCAACATTTGTTTGTAAAAATGTTTTGGATCTGGACTTAAGTGGTATGCAATAAAAATGTTTTCGTGAGAGCCCTAGTGATCATAGTCTAGACTCGAGAAGGAATCCTAGTTCGCTATGATCAGAGCTCTGATACCAAGCTGTCACACCCTGGCTTTGCGGAAGCGTGTTTAATTTGGTGTGACTTCTTAATACCATAGCTTAACCATAACAAAGCTATATGAATAAAAATCATGCAAGATCATCCATTTAATTAAGTTTTAAAATCCAAAATCAACAACATTGTTTTAACGGTAACACAACCTAACGACATAAACATTGTTCAACAAACTTAAACATCAACATAACACAAACACAGTTTAAGGACTGTGACTTATCCAGGAAAGAGTCACATTCCCTAAACCCGGATGACCTCGTGCTAGTGCAGTGGGAAAACGTGCCATACCGTGCCAGATCCTTTAATTCTCTGAAATACATGTAAGTTGAAAAATCAACAATAATGTTGAGCGAGTTCATGTGTAAGTGAGTAAATAAACCTTTGTATTTATCAAAATCCTGGTATGTAGCAAATAAGGAAAAAGAGATCACCAATGGTTTGCAAGGCCATTGATATGTGTGAAATGCAAGTAGGAAGGCTCAAACCTAGCAGATTTATGCGTCGGGTACAAAGTCATCCCGAGGTCCGTTATGCTGGGCCTGGGACTGGGCTCGCTACACCCAAATAGATCTATCGCTCCTGCCCCTCGGTCCTACCCTGAGGATTAATGACCTCAAGTTTCCGCCTACCCATTCACATGATCTAAGTAACAAACCTCCTTACGCTAACCATACCATGTATAAAGTATTCATAATCATTGTAACATGTATTTCACCCCCGCAGTTTAGAAAACTGAAAACAGTTAAGAGAATAGGGGGACATGAACTCACAGCGGTGCGTCTCTACCAAGTAATACTCCAAGTCAAGCAGCTGTGCAACGACCTACATGTACTAACTCTATTAGACGGACGGCCATGCCTTAGCTTTATGGTTTAAGTTTTGGGAAATAGTTAGACAACTATTTCGTGTTTACATTCTGATAAATACTTGGTAGTCATTCTCCTTCCCAAGGATGGGGGATTTAATACATGTGCGTTCGAAATGCATTATTAAGTCTCACTTAATATATATTTATTTCTAACTCCAAAATATAAATATTTTTCTCAAAAATATTATATTTTTACTTCACAAAATTCTCCCAAAATAATACTTTGTCAAAAATACGCGTTCATAAATATTTCCGTAAAATGCGTAAGTTACGTTTTAACGATCGAGTGGTAATAGTAATTACCGGTGTAACTTATATATTTATCGTGAAAGCGTTCGTATTATTTTGGATTCGTTAACGTTCGATAATATTATTTTTACCCTAAAAATAATATTTACGCACTTCACAAAATAATTGACAAGTGACGTTGTGAAAAATATATTTACTAAATATATATTTATCACGTTTAATTTTGTGAAAACCCCACCTCCGATATTTGTAAATAAATTCGTGGCGAAACTTATATATTTTGAAAACATGTCAAAAAGTATGTCTAACACTTATAGTGAAAATAATTCTAAGTGTTAGGTTTTTGGAAAAATTTCGCCAGAGTTTCCTCTGTAACTGGAGGCGGCCACGCTTTCAAGCGTATCATTTTCTTTTACAAATCAATTCAACAATTTTCTTATTCAATCAAAATAATGTCCAACACATCAAACTAGTTAAGAAACATATAATTCGCAAAAGTTTCATGAACTTGTAGTTTTTCCAAAACTATGTAGTAACCTCATTACTTTTAGCGGATCTTTATACAAATCAATCTAGTTTCGTAAAAACCCCGTTTTTATAGAAAGTCCGTCTTTACATCTTCTTGTAAGTTTTACAAAATAGTTATTTTGTCGAAACTTTGCGTTACACAAGTGTTTACACACTTGTGTGTTCTAAAAATCATTCTAGTTATCATAAGATCCGTCTTTCGAAAACATGATTTTCTTGACACTCGGTCCTTTGAAAATACCACTTGTAGATACGTAGATCTACTAATTTTAAACACTATTTTACAAGTAAAAATGCTTTTACACAAGTTCATGATCCGTGTGTGGTAGAGTTTCACCCTTTAACCCTTGTTACATTCAAAACAACCTTATGTCATGATCCATGATCATGACCAACACGGGTTAAATGATGATCCGAGCTACCACAACATAGATCGGGTCCGAATAACCACACAATTTAATTACTACAACATTTACACATCATATGAGCTTTTAACCATCTTTTTAAGTGCTTTTAGTAAACTTTAAAGCATCATCTTGTATGATTTCGAGTTTTAACCGTTACACATCATATTAACCACTTCAAAATAGTTCGAGAAGGTGTTTTAAGTAACATACCACTAGCTCGAGGCTAGGGAAGAATCTAAGCGCAAATAGGGTGGATAAAAGCAAGAGAATGAGGTCCTTCAAGCTCCGAGTGCACCAAGCCTTCTTATACGGGATCTTTAACACTTGTGTGATGTTGGAATTGGATGATCAAACTCGAAAAATGATGGATGGATCTAGGGGGTGTTCGGCCGAAAGTTTTTGAGAGAGGGAGAGGTGTGTTTGAGTGGTGAAATGAAATGTGAATGATCATGGTGCACAAGTGTGATCTTATAGGCAATTGCAAGTTCTTTATCCATTGGATGCAATGTCATTTAGATACTAAACATAGGGATTAAAATAATCAACATTGTACCATGTATGTCCCCTAGATGGGGACGGTTTCTAAAGGGGGGGGGGTAGTTTGGTTGGATTTCAACTATCCATTAGTTACTAGTTAGGTTAAGTAAGTTAGTTAAGTGCTTAACCCGGTTAGTAGTGTGTCGTGCTTTATGGCGGGTGTTAGGGTATTCAGGGAGCCTAACTGGCTCAGAAAAAGATGAATAATGTCAATGGCAATATTTTCATGTTCCGGGTAAAGTCCGGTTGTTCGGTTGGATAGTAATCCGTTAAAGTGCTTAACAAAGCTTTAGAGTGTCGTTAATACCATTTTTAGTGACACAACTTATTCCCGACACTTTGAAAGTGTCTAGTAATATTTTTCTCATGTTTTGGCACTTTATTTGTGAGCTAAAAGCTGTATTGTTAATTAAAGTGCTGAGTTTTGTGCTTAGTGTATGTCCTAGGCACATCCTGTCATTGTATCTTATTCCTAGAGACGCAGTTCTACAACCCTTGTATCCCTACACTCACTATGGGTGTAGTGAAATATTTCTGGCTCATACAGGCCTTAGAGGCAGTGTCTGCCTGATGCTGGCTTTATCAGCATGTTCAATAGGTTATCCGTTCATAGTGCTACTGTGCTTTTGTGCATCATGTTTGTCACTAGAGTTCAGTATGTAAATAATGTAGTGACGGTATGTAAAGTATGATGCAGGAATATACAAGTATCAGAAATCAAGTAGCAGTCCATCAGTAATTTCAAGTAAGCACAGTAATTAAGCAGTAATTAATTATTAATTAAACCGTACGGATACCTGGTTTAGTGAGGGTTGTCACACCATATTCTCTTCTGATTGCATACACATTCACTTGTGGCAGAAAGCCCCAACTGATAATATCCCCCAGTGAAACATCCCTGTTTCTCTTATAGAATTTCAACGGCCTTTTAAACTTTCGTTCTGTACTCTTTCTAAACCATTTCTTCCTCTCTTCATGACTTTCATCTTTCGTTATTCCATCAAAATTCTTATCTTTCAAACACTCTTCAACTTTCCTTCTTAATTCATCGATGTTTTCTTGACTGAAAAACTCAACCAACGTTGGAAAGTTTGAAGTATCAGCATTCATCGAAGATTCTTCATCACTACAATCCTCAACCTCAACTCCATCATAGTTGTCAGCCTCTTCAACATATTTATTCTGATAATCTGGCTGTTGGTTGATATCAAATGCATTCAATTCATCTTCAAAGTCAAACTTGAAATTAGGATCATCAATTTGCGCCATTTTGATAATATCAGCCATCGTATACGTATGCCTGATTTCACCTTCCTCTATATCAGGCTCTAGACGCAAAATCAATCTTTCACTTTCAACATTTTGATCATCAACGTTCTCCCCCTCACCTTTAGCATCCTCAGCCTCTTCATTCGCATCATCACGAAGATAATCATCGACATTCTGTTCATTTAACACTTCTGTAACTTTAATACCTATACCATCTTGACCATCGTCATCATCATCATCATTGTCACTATGACTACTCGCAGAAAATACATCATCTGCATCATCTGCCTTATCTTCATCATCATCCTCCTCGACCTCTTCCTCGTCATCAATAACATCATCAATTAACAAGTCTTCTTCAAAAATACCAGACACTGCAGATATAGGACGAGGATTTTGAATAGGAGACTCAGAAATAGAAGATTGAACTATTGCCTCTCAGTAACATCAGAAGCACCTTCTACACCTTTTCATTCTTCATCTCAGCGTCAATTGCTGCTTGACGACGAGCTCAACAGATTTACCAAGCAAATTTTCTAACACTTTCTTTATCATATGCATCTCGTGTTCTTTCTTTGCATTGGTAACTTCTAATTCTTTGTTCTTTAACTTAAAATACTTGTTCTGTTCATCTCTGCAAGCTTTTTCTTCCTCTAACTCAGCAATTCTCACTTTTAGAATATCAATCTCAGCTTGATCGGATTCGACTCTTTGCAATAATGAAGAGTTTTTAGTTTCCACTGTTTTGACACGCTTTTCAAGTTTCTTTTCCGGATCCAACAACTTCTTATTCTCAACCAATACTTCTCAACCTTCTTTTCCAACCTTTTTACTTGCTCATCACTCGCAAAGCTGAAATCACCAATGTCTTCAAGACCAATATTCACTGGGACTTGAGGAAAATCTTTAAGGCTTGAAGAACCAGGAGTGGTTTAGACTTGTGGTTGTTTAGATGGTGGTGTTTGAAAGATTTGTGATGATGTGAAAACAGGTTGATCTTGGATTGGTGTTTGATGTGGTGAAGATAGATGTGGTGGTGATAGATGTGGTGTTGATAGATGTTGTTCAGTTTGTGGTGGAGGTGATGGTGGTGGTGTAGGTTGTTTTGGTGGTGTAGGTGGTTTTGATTTTGGTGTACGTTTAGGCAACTTGACAATCAACTTTCTCCTTGCTGCTTTAGGAGAAATCATACGTTTTCTTGCACTAGCCTTCTTCCTACCACCAGATAATGGAGGTGTTTGAGATTCTAGAACATGCTCAGGAGATGGATTGTACAAATCATCCTCTTTTTCTTCTCTCCTCTTTCTCTTTAATTGTTTTTCTTTCTCTACTTCAGCTCTAATTCTTTCTGCACGTTCATTTTCATCAATTTCTTCTTTAGATGAACTTGATGAACTTTTCTCAACATTGTCACCTTCTTCATCACCAGCTGCTTTGGCTGCTTTATCAGCTTTAAAACTTTCTTTAAGAGCTTTCAACAGATTATCAGATTCAGGAGATAAACGAACTTGATCTCCTTCAGCATCACCTTTAGCTTCAGCTTCATCTTCTTCCTCTGATTCATCAACAAGCATAGTCTCAACAATCTTCTTTTGACGCTTTTTCTTTGGTTGAGAAGATGAACCCTCCTCTACTTGAACTTTAGGAGTTTCCTTTCTGCTCCTCTTTTTCTTCTCCTCTTTCACGAACCACTCGTTTCGAGTTTCTTTGAAATTAGCAAGCATCTTCAACTCCTTTGCATAAACTGCTTCTTTCATTTCCTCGTCATTCCTCCATTTTTGGTGATCAACTGGATCTGGATCAACATAATTTTCATCCTTGATAAACCCGAAGAATTCAGCCTTTGTAGATGACTCTGGATGGTTCTTGTGATATCTGGCCAGTACTTTTAGTGTTTCATTATCCATGTAGAATAACTGCAACAAATCATTTTTTTCATCTTTCTCCAAATCAGGATACGCATGGTCTAATATCATCTGTACAAATCTAGGATAAATCTAAGTTTTGCTTTTTGAAGTAATATTCTCTACCATGTAGTGAAACACAATCTTTGAAAAATTATACTTTTTGTTTAACACAAGTAAAGTCACCATGCACATTTGATAGTCCCGCATCACATCATAACCTTCTTTTCGATGACTGAGAGCATGCAACACTAAATGTATAAGAAACTTGTAAGGCTTTGGGAAACATGACTTCAAGTAGTTTGAACTGTCAAGTGGTCCACTATAACCCATCCTTAACATACAACCCTTCACCATTTTTTCTGGAAACTTTGTCGGAGAATTTTCCTCGTCCGGAAAGTCTAACACCTCACGTACTAACTGCTCTGTGATAATGATCGGTTTGTCTTGGTCATTCAAGCTCACAATTGAATTTATCGTTTTGTTTTCTTCGTCATACGTTGCATTTTTCCAAAAACGTTCAATGTGGGACCGAAATACAAGATGTTGGTTTGTTAAAGCCTTCTGAATCGGTAACCTTTCCATGAACTCTCGAATCCCTTTGAATTCAGCCATCTTTGGTATCTCCTCATCGTAAACACAACAAATGTTGTGTAGTGGATCAAATAGCACATTCGAAGCCTGAAAAACAACAACATAATCACAAAGTTAAACACTTTGAAAAAATTTCAAGATAACATATCATTCACACGAAATATCTCAAGCGAAATGACCTTTCATGCGAAATAGAACATTCACACGAAATGACATTTACAAACGAAAAGACATGTTCAAGCGAAATGATGGTTTCATGCGGAATGACTGGTTTCAAACGGAATAGTTGCTCAAACGAAATGACCAGTTTAAACGAAATGATGTTCCACACGAAATGACATGTTGAAACGAAATGCCTATTTTGTACGAAATGCATCGTCGTTTCATTTGAAATTCACTTTTATTTCGTTTGAAACTGACAAGAGCAAAGCAATGATTTTACATGAACTGATAATGAAATTGATTTTCTGGGTTTGTTCTATGATGAATTCCGAGTTCAGGGGTATGTTTTATTTTCATTTTTACCCACAAAATTAACCTAGATCTAAGTTCAAAGTTAAGTCTTTCTGGGTTCAAATTGGAACCCTAGATCCGATATACTACACATTCCGAGTACATATCAGTGTTTTTTCGTTCGATTTTATCCACAAACAAACCCTAGATCTAAACATGAAGACCTGTTCATCGACGAACATTCGATTCAGTACAAATCACCATGAATCTCACCTTTCCCATGATTATAAGTTGAGTAAACCAACTTAAAATCAGATTACAAACAACAATCGGGCAAGAATCTGGCTTAAATCGAAGAACACTGAGATTTCATGTGAAATCGCCTTGACATGAGTTTTGAAACAAAATGAGAACAATGACCCGTTCAAGTGAAATGAGTCTGCTATTTATAGACAGCCTCATTTCATGCGAAATGAGCTATGTGGCATTTTCAAGCGGAATCAATGTTCAAACGAAATAATGTTTCAAACGAAATCATGTTTCAAACGGAATGGCTATTTCGTACGAAATAGTCATTTCGTTTGAAATCTCATTTTTTTTATTTTTTAATTTTTAACTTTTTGATATTTTACCATCACACCCAGTTAACCAAGTCCAAGTTAATGACCCTGGTCAACTGTTTAGCCTGCCAAGTCCAAGTTAATGACCTTGGCTGACCAATTTATGAAGATGCTGATTTTCTGAAACAGATTTTAGTTCAAATTAATGAACTTTTAAACTTTTTAAGCAATTTCCAACACTTTTTTCTCAAACTTCTGCTTACCCAACCCTCATGATCCAACATGTTCAGCATGCAAGACTTTGATCATCAGATCCCGAACATCAGTTGTCGAAAATAAGATGAAAAACAAATCTTTTTGGGTTTTTATAAGCAACAAAACTGTACACACAATATTTTTGGGGAGCGTGTTAGGGGATCATATCAGCTGCCGACAAGATACACGTACCGTTAAGCTTGGATTTCATACCCAGCATTAAACAATTCGCTTTGATTGTCGATATACTGATCCTCTTAAATTTTCACACAATTTTCAATCTGTTCAGGATATAAGTTTAGTGTTTTAAGATCTTGACTTTTACGCGTGTACCACCTCAGAATATACTCCCGTATCCAGATCACTATATTCAGTCTTACAGGTGAGTGCACACTAATGATATCTGTAAAAGGTGAATGCGAGACCATGAGAGCTCAGGCTAGAACTTCCGTTCAATCAGAGAGATAATGGCTCGACTTTCGGTGGGTTCCCTTTTGGGAATCTTTTTTACAACAGCACATGATTAACATTTTGCAATGTTTCATCATTTTTTATGCTGAGGGGAGGCTTTACGAAATAAAGCAGTGCAGAGTATTATACGAGGACTAGGCTATTGCTTCCGCCAAATCAGAAGTCCTGGTACAATACTCCATATATCATCACGTACAAAGACCTAGTATGTCAGAAATAGGATCTTTCAAACGAGATTTCAGGGGTTACCTATATATCCTTGAGATGTTCCCCACGTAAAAGCAAGTTGTTATTTTATGTTTATATCCCAAACAAATCTACTAAATGTGTAAAAACCTATCGGCACATCATCAGCGAGACTGTTTAACGCATTTTTTACTATACATATCTTTAGCGTACTGTATCTATCTAGCTGATGTACTATCATTTCCCCTTTTTACACAAATTCTTTTTCATTTTTTTCAATGTTTTTGGATTTTAATTTTATCATGTTTTTGGATTTTCTGCAAACTTTCTCCCCCTAAAAACAAAAACATATTTTTGTGTTTTTTGGTTTTATCAAAAGCAGAAAATAAACTGTACAAAAATTTTGACAACATGACGTGGATCACTTCAGATCGCCGTCCTCCTTGGCTTCACACTCAACAACCCTCCCAGAAAACAAATTTTTCAAACCATTTAATTTTAAAAGATAGTTAAATCTTGTTCTATCAAAAGGTTTGGTATAAAAATCAACTCTCTGATCATCGGTGTGTATATGTTCAATGCAAATCAATTTCTTCTCGTGACAGTCACGGATGAAATGATGTCGGATTTCAATATGCTTTGTTTTAGAATGGTGAACCGGGTTTTTTGTTATGTTTATCGCTGCCTCATTGTCCACAAATATAGGCGTGTCCAAGAACTGCAAACCAAAGTCTCTCATCTGCTGTTGGATCCAAAGGATCTGAGAGCAACAGCTCGAGGCCGAAACGTATTCAGCCTCGCATGTAGAGAGTGCGATTGAGGTTCGTTTCTTGCACTGCCAAGTGACTAGTCGAGTTTCGAAGAATTGACAGCCTGCAGTGGTGGACTTAGCATTTTGTTTGCAGGTACCAAAGTCCGAATCAGCATAACCTGTGAGAGAGAAGTCACCCGATTTAGGATACCACAAGCCGGTGCTTGGGCAGCCTTTCAAATACTGTAAAATGCGTTTCACGATCATCAGGTGTGACTGTCTTGGGCTAGACTGATATCGGGCGCATAAAAACGTCGGGTACATGATGTCCGGGCGGGAAGCAGTTAGATACATCAAAGATCCAATTATCGACCGATAATATGTCTCGTCCACTTTCTCTCCACTCTCATCCAGACAGATTCCGTGATTTTGAGCTAGGGGTTGATGTTAGAGTAGATTCAGACATGTTGAACTTCTCCAGAACATCGTTCACGTATTTGGTTTGATGAATGAAGATTCCTTCGGGCATTTGCTCCACCTGTAGCCCTAGGAAGAACTTCATCTCCCCCATCGAACTCATTTCAAACCTTCTTTTCATCACTTTCTCAAATTCTTTACACAAATCATCATTTGTCGATCCAAAGATGATATCGTCAACATAAATCTGCACGATCAATAGATGCCCTGCAACCTCTTTTGTAAACAACGTACTATCAACCATCCCTCTGGTGAACCCGTTGGCCAGCAGATATTGGGAAATCGTCTCGTACCAGGCTCTCGGGGCCTGGTGTAAACCTTAAAGCGCTTTGTCGAGAAGATAGACTTTGTTTTTGTGTACTGGATCTGTGAACCCCGGTGGTTGTCCAACATACACTTCTTCTTTGATTTTGCCATATAGGAATGCAGACTTGACATCTAGTTGGTAGACTTTGAATCCTTTCCAGGACGCAAATGCCAGGAAGATTCTTATCGCCTTGAGTCTAGCAACAGGTGCATACACTTCCGTAAAGTCAATGCCTTCTTGCTGACTGAAACCATGTACTACCAATCGTGCTTTATTTCTTACAATCACTCCTCTATCATCCCTTTTACATTTAAAGACCCACTTTGTGTTTATCAGCTTTTGATTTTCAGGAAGATCTACCAATTTCCATACTCCCAGCTTCTCAAACTGCTATAGTTCTTCCTGCATGGCATTCACCCAGCTTTCTTCAGTTAAAGCTTCCTTATACGTTCAAGGTTCAACCTGCGAGATGAAACACTTTAGTGAAAAATTAACTTGCAAAGGAGCGATAGATGTATAAAAACAAGTAAGAGCTTTGTTGATCTGTTCCCGCATTTTTACTCCACTCTGAAGATCACCAATTATCTGCTCTGAAGGATGATAAGACAAAGTTCTTGGCATTACAGTGTCAGGCATATTCACTTTCGATTGCAAGTTTGTGATATCCTGATCACCGGTGTGATCCACAGCTTCTGTCGTTGCAACATTTGGTTCCTCGTCAAAAATCGGACCGTCTTCCGATTCTGAGTCGTCAGAATTATCAAATGTTGGAGCTGGTTCCTCTGGGGCTTCATGTGTCGTTCCACTTGGACCTGCCTCGCGATCATTAGTACCCCCGGTGGGTTGAGAAACTACCAACGGTCTTGGCACCTGATCTTGTGACATAGATTGTTGCTGTTGGTATAATAATACGAGTTCCTCTACACTTGGCTCAGTCGGCAGTTGGAAAGACTCCTAGAGTTTGTCATAGTCAAACAACAATCTTTGTCCGTGAAGTTGCGGTGGAGGTGTAAACCTCTGACAATCGACATGCTGAACTTGAATTATCTTCCCCAGGCACGGAACGAACACCCTCTTCAGCGGACTCGCATATCCTACAAAGAAACCCTCATTAGATTTTGCACCAAATTTGCCATCTGGATCAATAAAAGTACAAGGAGATCCAAACGGTTCTAAAAACTTCAAATTCGGTTTATAACGATGAAGAAGTTCGAAACAGGTTTTCTTGTATTTCTTCACTGTTAGGACACGATTCAGTGTATAACACGCTGCTGCAACTGCTTCACTCCAGAAAAATATTGGCAACTTGGAATCGGCGAGCATTGTTCGAGCTGTTTCAATCAAGGTGCGATTCTTTCTTTCAGCTACACCATTTTGTTGTGGAGTGTATGGTACACTAAATTCATGAAGAATTACTTTTTCATTACAAAACTCGAGCATGCGATTGTTTTTGAACTCCGTTCCATTGTCGCTTCGCATTCTCCTGATCGGCAATTTGTGCAGCGTTTCCATCTTCTTGAATAAGATCATCAGTGAATCAAATGTTTGATCTTTTCTTTCCAGACACATCACCCATGAAAATCTAGTGAAGTCATCAGTGACTACTAGACAGTACAAGTTTCCACTAATGCTTTTCACATTAACTGGTCCAAAGAGATCCATGTGGAGTCTCTCAAGCGATACCCTGATTGAATTCAGCAACTTCTGTGGGTGTGTCTTCTTTGTTTGCTTTCCCTTCTTGCACTCTACACAATCATCATTCAAATGAAAATTTTTCAAATTTACACCTTCAACTAGATCAATGTGTACAAGAAAGTTCATTTTTCTAACATGAATATGGCCCATCTTTCGATGCCACATTCTTTACTCTTTTTCTGTTGCCTTTGTTTTTCTCACAAAACATTGTTTTTTATGATCTGTTGTTGCAACGCTCATATCGAGTACATACAAGTCATTTTCTCGTGGAGCTCGCATCAACACCATGTCCTCAGGAATTTTATAACCAGGTTTTATGATTTAACATTCATTTTTTGTAAAGTGTACTGTAAAAGACTTGTCACAGATCTGTGAGATGCTCAACAGATTGTTTTCAAGTTCGATGATATAGTTCACTTTGTCAAACGTGACTACTCCGTTTGTCAAAGTTCCTTCGCCAACTATTCTGCCACCCTGATTCCCTGCAAATCCAACATATCCTCCGTTGATAGATTTGACATCATAGAGCAAAGCCAACATTCCCGTCATATGCCTTGAAGCTCCGCTGTCCATGATCCACTTTGAGATTATTGACCTCGGAAGCCCCTGTGAACATTAAAGAAATTCATTCAAACAATGAAGCCCATGATTTCTTTACTTTTGGAACACTACCAAACACAAGATCACATGACACATCTACTTTCGGAATGTTAAAGATGACATTTGGAACAGCAGGTTTGGCTTTTGGTTTTAAATCTCCCTCTTTAATTGGTGGAAATTCCTCAAGTAACTTGTCTAGTTCAAATACCAGTTTTTCAACATCATTTTCAAAAACTTTTGATTCAGTTTTCAAAACATTTTCCATCTTATTCTCTTCAACTGACTGTTTTGGTTTTGCCACCCATGATTGGTTTTCAAAAATTTTCGTCTTTGGATAAACCTTTGAAGTCTTTTGAGTCTTCGAAGATTCACAAATCTCAAATGTTGATTTCGGCTTTTCTTCGGACTTCAAAGATTCACCTCTTTTCAAAATTCGAACGGGGGAAACCATTGATTTTTTACCCTTAACATCAGTTGGAGTTTTAGGTTTGGGTTTTTGCAAAACTGGTTTCTCAAGCTTTTTCACACACTGCTTGGCCATGTGACCAATTTCATTGCAGCGGTAACAGATTCTTTTGTCATACTCGACAAAAGTTGATCTGTAGGTCTCCTGTCTCAATTTCTTAGCTGCATTGACATCGTCAATGGCTTTTTGACTGAAGATATGGTCTTTTTCTTCAACAGTGTTCTTTCCAGCAACAAAAACATCACACAACTTTTCCTTTGGTTTTACCTCATTTTTAGCCATTATCTTTTCAAAGCCGACACCTTTCTTTTTAAAGTTGTTACCTTGTCTTTTGTTCTGACCATGATTACCCACCCACTCATTCTTACCCGAGTTGGTTGGTTGTTGTGTTACAAAAGACTTTTTCGATTTAGAAAGAAATGTGTTGTTGTTAACCTCTGAAATGTCAATCTCAATCAGTTTAAACACCTTCTCAACATTTTCAACTTTGACATTTTGAATTGGATACTCAAAATCAGAATAAAGTTTGTCAGTTCCGGTCATTGTGTAAACCACAATGATCGAATCATTATTCACAACTGTATCTGATTTTGGTATAAACTTGTCTAAGAAGTTACCATCTTCTTCAGAATCAGAAATGGAGTTTTCAAAATGAGTTTTCACAGTATCAAACTCCGAGTTATCACTTTCTTCATCTAACACTTGGTCAACAATGGTTTTGCTAACCTGTGACTCATTATCAGTGTCGGATGGAGAGAATATAACATCAATATTCTCAGGCAACTCATTCTCAACGGTTCTCAGCTTGAGATTCAAAGGAGTTTCCACCCCATCTGGATATTTTTGTGTATAATGATTCCACATTGGGGGTGGAACACTTTTGAAGACAGGTTTCGCATCAGGTTGTTGCGGAACAATTTGATCAATCACATATGATGAAGCAACATAACTCATCAGTTTCTTATCAACTCTCTCAGTTTCAATTCTCATTAACTCAAGTTCTTTTTTCAAAGAAGCAATTGTGTCCAGATGGATGTTAATCTCCATCTGTTTATCCATGACAGTAGATTTTAGCAAATTCATGGCTTTATCATTTTCAAAACTTTCTTTTTAATCATTTTGATTGATCGTGCCAAAGTGTCATATGCTTCTTTTATCTCACTGAGATCATATTTTACTTCATCAGTAAATTTCTTCAATTCTTGAAACTTTTTGTCTTTTTCAAGACATTCCATGCAGGGTATAGAACAGTTTTTGCATGGAGTTTCATGAATTGAATCAACCTTTTCAGAAACCTTTTCTTCATTATCAATTTTAACATCCGGTTTACCAAAACCATCAGACTCTGACTCAGACTCTTCTCCTGATTTGTTCTCCTTATTTTCTGATTTTTCGTCAGACTCCTTTTTGACTGACTCCGTATCGACAGACACACTTTCCACTGACTCTGTTTCGACAGACTTTGTTTCAACGGATTCTGTTTCTACCTCTTTTAGCTTGCCCATCAACGCCTTGTTAGCAATTTCTTTTAGAGTCTCTTCATTCATTTCTTTGGAAACGTCTATTATCTCTTCAACTGGAGCTTTCTCAACGTCGTATTGCGGGCAGAATCCTGTGGTTGGCTCACTGAAAAAACCTACAAAAGATTCAAACATATTAGGAGGCATTATTGATTTGAAAGAACTAGCAATAATCTCCTGTTCAGATTGATAGTAGTAAACTTCTGCAGCTGTTTCTTCAAGTTCTGCCAAACTTTCTTCAGACATGACTTCACTGACTTCTTCTGTTTCAACAATGCATTCAGGCTCTTCCACAATCTCTGCCATCATTGCCATACCCTCACTGCCAGGGATATACTTATCCCAACTAAATCCTTCGGCAACCTTTTCATCATCCTAATTGACTAGAAGGGCTTTTTCAGGCTTGTTTTCGATCTGAGGTCTTTGGGTGAATGGTTGTTGACTTGTCTTGTGATATAATGCTTGTCTGTAGTAGTCATTTGAGAACGGATTTTGATGGTTGTTGACCTCTCTATTCGGACACTCACGCTTGAAATGTCCTCTCTCTTTGCATTTGAAACATATGACTTTTGATTTATCAAAACCAAGCTTGCTATCCGGTCCTGAAAGACTGTTCTGACTAGTTATTTCCATAAATCTTTGAGCTCTCCTCACCAAGCTTGCCATTCCCCATTTGATATCGATCAACTCCAGCTCCTCTGGATCAATCTGATCGTAATCCTCCTTAGTCATGTCTGGATTACCGATCCTTCCAGCAACTAAACTTTCATATGACTCAAGAACGGAAGCTAACAGTGAGATGTGTTGCTTTGTAGCCGCTTCTGTAAACTCTTGTCCATTTTTGATGTTTACAGCAATGTTACACTATATCCTAGAAACATAACCCTGATTGTTTGAGCTTGATAAGCTTTGTGGAGACACTTGTCCTGGAACCTTGGGATTTGGTTCATAACTTGCAAATGGTGAATGATTGTTGTTGCTTGATGTACTTGCTGAAACACCAGATGTTGAATCTGCACTGAAAGCTGTCTGGATCTTTGGGCTTAGATTCGTTGTTACCGAAGAACTTCCTTTGTAGTATAATGAAACGTCTTGTTGAACATTGGAAGAATTCATCTTTCTGATCTTTTTCAACTCAAGTTCATGTGCTTCAATCTTCTCAATAAATGTGCTAAGGTTGAATCCGACATACTCCAAATTATTTTTCAACACCAACAGATAAGTGCCCCATTCATCGTATGGTAACGCATCCGCTAGCTTATCAACCCATTCTTCATCTGTTTTGTTTATGCTCAACCTCTTCATCTCAACAACCAGATGGCAATACCTCTTTATCAATTCCTTAGTTGTCTCTCCCTTGATTCCCGTGAAGATATCAAACTCCTTCTTTAGCAAAGCAGTTTTGCTTTTAATCATAGACACACTTCCAAGAAACTTTACTTTCAAAGCATTCCAAACGGATTGTGCAGTATCCTGATGTTGCAGTAACACTAAGATATCCTCTTTGATTGCTTGTTGTAGGATACTCATCATTTTCTTTTCTGCCTTGAAGTCTTCTTGTTCAAGTGGAGTCAAACTGCTAATTGTTTTATCAATTCCTGAACCATTCTTTGGAGGAACATATTTTGATTCGATTTTCATCCAACACTCGAAATGGTTTGCTTGCACCCATGTCTTAAACCTTCCTGACAAACCAGCATACTCATCAATATTCATCAACTTCGGCGGTTTCTACATCGTACCGAGTTCATTCTCCATGTTCACATTTTGTACGATACTAGCTGGGGTTTGAACTGTCGTCATTCCCCCAGCGGCAAACAAGTTGTAAAACTCTTGGTTATCCATTTTACGAAAACAGTTTCGGAAAATTTTCAAGTTTTTGAAAAACAGTCACTTTCAAGTGAAAACACTTCTACACGAAATGGACTTCAAACGAAATCACTCAGACGAAATGGACTTCAAGGGAAATCAGATTCTCACACGAAATCAACTTTTCACGTGAAATCAACTTATCATGTGAAATGACACTTTCATGCGAAATGAAGTGCCATTTCGTACGAAATCAACAAAAAACTTCTTTTCGTGCGAAATAGCCAAACGGAAAGACGTTTTCAAACGAAATGAGTCATTTCGTGCGAAATGAACTCAAATTTTCAAACGAAATGATGGCTCGTTCAAACGAAATCAAGTTTTTGGCCCATTTTTGTCACTTTTAGTCTGAATTTAAGTCTGATTCTTTCAAGGGTTTGTTAAAACTGTATTTTACACGTTATATCAAAAGATCAGTCCATTTTGTCTGTGAATTTGTCCAGAAGTCCAAGAATGAGTAGAAAAACATAATTCTAAGCACTGATTCAAACGAATTGACTCATCCTGAGCTCTGATACCACTTGTCATTTCTTGCGAAATGAATTCCAAAACATAAAATTACATTTTTGATGTTTTGATCCCTATTACAAGCTATCGACATGACCTAGACTGTAGACGTAGGCTATAGACATTATGCACCAAAACTTTCTATACACATAAACACCCACCCGTTAGGAACCTACAAGAGAGACCGAAGTGAAAGAAAATCGGAGGGAGAGAGAGAGACGTCAGAGGGGGGAGGAAAACGGCGGACGGCTATGGTGTCTTGATGTCAAAGGCAGACGAGTTGCAGGAATTTTCCAGTGGCGGCGGAGCTCCACCGCTGATGTTGATGATGATTTATTCTTGAAGATGACGATGATGTTTCACGAGGCGGTGATGTTTTGATTTTCTGTTAGGAAACTTTATTTGTAAGTATTGAAGAAAATCATAATCAACTGGATCTATGAAGAGATAACAGTCCTAAAGATCACAACAAAAAGAAGAAGATCAGATAGGACAACTGAAATACACAGCATCTACTTCAAAGAATCACAAGTTGATCAAGAGCTGAATTGGATTATCAGAAAAGGTCACTTCTGATGGATCTTATGATATTTCTGATGAAATATCATCAGCTTCTGACGATTCTGATCATCAGGATTTTTCTGATGATTTGTTCATCAGGATTTCTGATGAAGTGGTTTATCAGAATTCTGATGAAATACCCCACTTGTCTAAAATTGGCTCTATCCTGCCACACTTACCGAAGCAAGTTGACATTATTAAATCTCATGATGTAAAAGGCAACTTGAATGTAGGATTCAATGTATATGTCAAATGGCCACTTTTTGCAGGACTTATTGCATGAATAAACTATTGTTTATTCATGCACCCAGCCTTCTATAAATAGAAGGCTCAACCAGCAGAAGATAATTGAGTTTGAAGCTTAGCATTCACATACAAACACCCAAACTCCATTTCCCTTCTCACCCATAGAATTAAAGATTCATTTGTATTAGATAATAATCTTACAATCACCTTGTTAAACTATTTTGTTTCAAAGTGATATAAACTTGATAATTCTGTAGGTCTTGGCTCTGAAAGTCTGATTTCTATTTCCGCACATCTTTTTCACATCTACTGAAATCACTTGCCATATTACGTAAAAAGAAGTTGTTAAGGCCATACTGGGTCCAACAATTGGTATCGGAGCAGATGGAATAAACTATTTTCAAACGATCAATCGCTCACCTTCTTTTTTTCTAAATATGGCCAACTTTCAATCCTGTAATAATGCTTTTAATATTGGTTCTATGTCAAAACCTCCGACTCTGGTCAGGGAGGAATACCCCCAATGGAAAATCAGGATGGTCAATTTTCTTAATGGTCATGACATAGCTCTGTTTCAATCCATTGAAAGGGGTCCACATATACCGATGACTGAAATACCAGCAATTCCAGCAACTGACCAATCACTTGCTATCCCTGCCTCCCGAGCTCCTAAAAGTGAAACACTTTGGAGTGAGGAAGACAAGGAAAAGGTGGCTGGGGATGAAAGGGCAAAATGAATCTTAATAATGGTCATCCCCAATGACATATTTTCATTAGTTGATGCATGTGCATCAGCCAAAGAAATATGGGATCAGTTGGAAAATCTTTGTGAAGGAGGAGAAAGGATGAGAAGAAACAAGAGAACAGACAATGTCTCATCTTATGAAAGGTTTAAAAGTTTGCCAAATGAAAGATTAAATGATACATATCAGAGGTTTACAAAACTTTTAAACGAGCTAAAGAAATTTGGTATAACCAAGTCAAATGATGAAAAAAACATAAAATTTCTTGATACTTTACCTAGAGAATGGAGGAGTCTGACCATGACTTTGTCCTCAACCTTAGAACTAGGAACATGAGTCTCAATGACTTATACAACATCTTGATCCCCGGAGAGGAAGAAATATTTGAAGAAACCATTCAAAGAGGGGGTTCTTTAGCTCTTATCTCAAACTCACAAAGACCAACCACTTCCAATGATCCACAATATTCAAACAGCCAAAGTTTTGAAATTTCTTACACATCATCAGATTTTTCAGCCTTTGCTGAAGCTATAGCACTGCTCACCAAAACATTTGAGCAGAGGTTGAGGGGAGGAGGCCAGAGATACCAGAGTGATCGAGGGAGGATGGATGGAAGATCTAAAGAAGAAGTTAGATCTAAGGATAAAGGGAAAACTGAGGTGGTGTGCTACAAGTGCAAGCAAAGAGGTCATTATGCATCAGAATGCAAGACCAAGAAGCTGAAAGATGTTGCTTACTATGAGAAGAAGCTTGAGGAAGCTAAGAAGCAGCAGCAGCAAGTCGGCTTAATTACTGGGACAGATACATGTCTATCTGATGACTCTTCTGATGAAGAAGAAGAAGAAATGGCCAAATTCTGTCTCATGGCACTTTCTGATGACATACAAGAAACTTCAGGACAACAGGTAAGTTTAGACAATCTTGATATTGAACACAAGCTAAATGAGCTCATGTCAGATTTTTTAAACCTGCAAGTTAAACATCAATCAGAGGGTAAAAAATCTGATGTGTTGCAAAGGACCTTGAACAAAATTATTCTTGAAAATCAATTACAGACAGAACAAAGTTTCGATCAAAGAGCTAAAATAGAGTTCTATGAAAATGAAAGAAAAGATCTTTACAAGAAAATCAATGATAAAGAAATTAATGTAAGAGGTTTTCAACAAGCAAAAGAATTTATAAACTTCATTGAGTCCACACCTAAGAACAAAGGAGAGGGTTTGGGATATGTAAGAACAAACAATAGCAAACCCACTGTCTTTGTAAAAGCAACTCAACAGATTTCTAATAAATTTTCATCAGAATCTAGTTCTGAAACTTGCAAGTCAACCTGTTCTGAATACTCTTTTAATAAACCCAACTTTGAACCAAAAAGAAGTGAATGCAAACAAGAGTCTGTAAAAACTACAGAAGCAGTTCACTCATTTTTTCAAGAATATCCCATCATTCCATCAAAAGAAGGAACATCAGAAAATTCTGATGAATCTTGTATGTGTGTTGACATACTGAAGCTTGTTCAACACCATCTCCAAAAGAAAAACGCAAAATATGTTAATGGCTCAGCATATAATAGAATTTCTGATGAAAAGTCAACAAGGAAAAATAATTTATTAAGAATTCCATCAGAAAGAGTACCCAAGCATACCTGGGTACCAAAAACCCTCTAACCATTCCATTTCAGGACCATCATGTGCAGCAGATCTGGTACTGCGACTCAAGAAGCTCCAAGCACATGACTGGGGACAGGAGCTTACTCAGCAACTTTGTTTCAAAGCTGGGTAAAATGGTAAATTTTGGAAATGGAGTGAAAAGGAGGATCATGGGATATGGATGTATCAGGTATGGATGCTTGACCATAGAGGGAGTAGCCTATGTTGAAGGCTTAAAATATAATTTGCTAAGCTGTGGTGAATTCTGTGACAAAGGTTTTCAGGTAACATTCTTACCAGAAAAATGCTTGCTAATAGGCATGGATGATAACAAAATCTATTTAAGTGGCAAAAGAATAAGACAATCAACTTACTACTTTGATTTCAAAGAAGAAAATGAACATCCAAAATTATGTTTATTTTCTAAAATCAACAAAGGAAGTAGTTGGTTGTGGCATAAAAGGTTGGCTCACTTAAATTTCAAAAACCTAAGCAAACTAGCAAGTAAGGGTCTGGTAAAAGGATTACCTTTTATATCCTCTAAAAAGGATAAAATTTGTGATGCTTGTGAGATGGGAAAATCCAAAAGAAGCTCACATAAATCAATTTATGAATCTTCCATTACACAAAATTTGGAACTTTTACACATGGATTTGTGTGGACCCATAAGTACAGAAAGTTTTTCTGGAAAGAAATATATACTAGTAATAGATGATGATTTTTCCAGATATACTTGGGTTGAATTTTTGAGAAAGAAAAGTGAAACACCTGATCTGATCATTAATTTTATCAAGAAAATTGAAAATCTGTTAAAATTAACAGTCAGAAGGATCAGATCAGACAATGGGACAGAGTTTAAAAATTTAAAAATTGAGAGCTTTCTTGTAAGCAAAGGAATCTCTCATGATTTTTCTGCTCCTAGAACCCCTCAACAGAATGGGGTTGTTGAAAGAAAGAATAGAACCTTAGTTGAAGCTGCCAGAACAATGCTTGCTTATGCTAAAATGCCCACTCACTTTTGGGCAGAAGCAATAGCAAATGCATGTTTTACTCAAAACAGAACCCTTATCAACAAAAGGCTAAACAAAACACCTTACAACATTATAAATGGAAGGATTCCAAGTGCAAAATTTTTACACACATTTGTTGTAGATGCTTTGTTTTCAATGATTTTGAAAGCCTTGAAAAATTTGACAGAAAAGCAGAAAAATGTATTTTTCTTGGATATTCTTTGTCCTCAAAAGCATATAGAATCTTTATTCTTAACACAAGGACAATCAGAGAAAGTTTATATGTCTCATTTGATGACTCATCAGAAACTGAGGTTTCTGATGAATATGTGAAAGAAATAATTTTTTCTGACAAACAAGAAATTTTATGAACATCTCTTTGAAATGATATCTGAGGATTTCCTAGAACATGATCACATATAAATCAACAGATATTTCATGTACTAACCCTGCAGAACAAATGAATAGTACATCAGAAAGTCAAAATTCTGGTGCATTACACCCAACAGAGGCAGTTGTTCAGGGGGAAACTTCAAATCCATCAGAATCAACAATTGTTCACAACAGGTTAAGATGGATTAAAGGACATGTTCATTCTGATATCATTGGCAATCCAGCTGATGGTGTGAGAACAAGATCTGCAACTGCACATGAGTGTGCATATGCTGGATTCTTGAGCAAAATAGAACCCAAGTCTGCCAAAGAAGCTCTGAATGACCCAGACTGGATCCAAGCTATGCAAGAAGAGCTGGATCAGTTTGAGAAGAGCAAGGTATGGGATGTGACAACCCGAACCTTCAAGGTTAACGGTACTTGATTTCCTTGATCTATAGCTCGCATATTTACACTTCATGACTTATCACACCTTATAATCGAGTGACTGTGACGCTAACCGTAGACTGATCTTTTAGGGTGTTATTTATTCGTGCTATGTAAGTTATCATATGTAATTAAGGATCCCAAAAATCTTGTCGCACATCTTACCGAGTCGCACACCGCTTAAAGGACCGTACACCTAGTTAAGTGGGTCTCGGCCCAGTTCTTTGAAGCCCAAACTGTAACGAAATTTGGTATGGGATCGGCCCACTCATGTAGATTATGCGTGACCCTCATGTATATATCTCAATTATATTTGTTAACAAAGAAAAACCCTAATACTCACTACCATTCCCTCCGACAGCCGCCTGCATTCTTCGAAGTTTGTACTTCCCTTGATTGGCTAGCATGATCATATTATAATGAAGTCTCTAGTGCTTAACAACACCCATTATTCGGTTAGTCTAATTATATTATAATGAATTTAATCTTGATTGGCTATCCTTGTTTATGTTCAAAGTATTATTAAACTGCATGATAATTGGCGAATTTTTGTGATCTTTTAGTGTGTATGATGAAGCGAACCTAGGGTTGCATGCTCATAGAGTCATTGATTTATCTATTATAAATCACTGTTAAATCTAAATCTTATATACAACTGATGTGGATAGGGGATATGGTTTCGTATGATGATAAAAGAACTATTGGATCTGGTGAAACTAGAATGCATAACTGTTACCCATTATGTAATCATGTGGATCGAAATTCAGTAAGGGATTACATTCAATAATATGTTGAGTCTTGAATTACTTGTCAATCTAAGTGTTAATTGATAAATTAGTATTGCTTGAATATGTGAACTCATGATTGAAGGATATGGTAATGATTGCATGAAAGGAAACAATGACAAAATTTGGGGTGGGGCCTGTAATCTCGAGCAGTTACATGATGACCAGGAAACTCCTCGGTCAACTAAACACTTATATCACCTAAACCTCATATGCACACCATTCATGCAAGTCAGCCGCACAAGCCCACAATTGGTCGCACAATCGGTTTTGAGCCATGCAAAGGATTTGGGCCATTCGTGCACACACTGTGAGCATTGGGCTACAAACGACAACCGGGTCGCACAGCCCTTTGGGCTTCAGGTCAAGTTGGGCCGCGCAATAGAGCCCAATCATACACTCCTGATTGAGTCGCACAATAGTCGTGGACCGCGCACACACACTCACGTCGCACATCCATACTCTGATCGCATACTTGCGGAAAGTCGCACTAGTTATTGGGCCTTGGGTTTGGTGGCCTGGCGGTGTTGGGTCGCACACGGGAAACTAGCCCACGAACATGAAAAGGATCGCACACCTTGACCTTAGTTACACGTTACATAATCGAGCCAGCCATGTTTGTGTCAAGTTATACACTTAATGAGCAATAGTTGAACTGTTACAAGTTGTTGTATTGTGGTCTTAAATATGTATCATTGGATGAGAATTGTATGTGAATTATGAATATGAAATAAAGATCTTCTGATTAATTGCTTCCCTGTTGATAATCGATGATACATAAATCTTTATGTGTGATTATTTTTAGATGATTAGGTTTGATTGGGCCACACACACACACCTGGGTTGAGGTGCATAGTTCCTTATTGATTTTATTTTGGACTTAATGTTAGACTTGGACTTATTGTGTTGTGGGCTACGAATCATAACAGGGCCGATTAACAAAGAATTGTATATGTGATTGGGTTGGGCTCCCTAAAGTGAACAAATGACTGCGTGAATATGTTGTGCCACATAACAGATTTTGAAACAAAAATGCAACCGAAGTGGGCTGGGCTCGGGTGAGTCAGCCGTCCTTTTTTTTGTCCATGATAATGTGGGGTTATAAATTAGTAGGATTTATAAAAGATGTTGCATGCTTATGGGCCCTACGTTGATTTGTTTATGTGTTGTATATTGTTTGTGGTTGTTGTTTAAATAACTGAGGAGTACATGAGTTACCAAAAAAAATGTATGATGGTTGTTATGTGATAAGTTTTGGTGCGAAACGTTGAACATGGTTCTAACTATTGCGAGTGATTGAAAATAGGACACGGCTGATTAAAGTTAAGCATATAACTAAACCTACCGAGCAAAACTAAGGTGAGTTCACTACATTCGAGCATGCGTCCCAGTGGTTGGGGACAGTCAGTGGTTTGGGTAAAAACGGGTATATTGGTTAATATTCTCACCTATCATTTTTGTAAGTCCCTTATTATGTTACCTGGAGGGTAACGGGTATTAGTTGGTAGCGCTACTTAGGTTTGGCACCCTCACACCGCTCCTAGAGAGGACGGATGTGAACTAATGACCCAGTCGGGCCCAGTACTGGATAGGAGTACGTGGGAAGGGCAGTCATGTACATCAGGAGCCGTCTTGTTCGGAATTGAGATATTAACAATATTACTTGCATTGTCAGTGAACTGTTTAACATACAACCGGTAACAAACGTTTTCTAAAACTGTGAACTCACCAGCTTTGTCTGATACACTTGTTACATGCTCGCAGGTCGTTAGGTATCTTGGATTTGGGGAACTTGCTGTCTGGAGTAGCTGGAGTAGCTGGAGTGGTCATGGGTCGACTGGAAGGATTATGTGATTGATTTCATGAGACCATACTTTGGTTATGAAACAATTTAACTTGGTTTACTATTTGCTTCCGCTGAACTTATTGATTTTCATTTTAACTTGTTGAGTATATTTTTATTAATAATGGGGATTTTATTTATAACATGTATGGGTTCAAGGTAATTGGTGGCTCGTTATTGGTACGTCACACGCCTATCAGGGACACTCCCTAGGTGGTATTTTGAGGGTGTGACATGGGATTTGATACCCAAGCCTAAAGACAAATCTGTCATAGGCTCAAAATGGGTATTCAGGAATAAATCTGATGAGAATGGCATAATCACCAGGAACAAAGCAAGGTTAGCGGTCAAAGGTTACTGTCAACAAGAAGGTATTGATTATGATGAAACTTTTGCACCAGTAGCTAGATTAGAAGCTGTAAGAAGTTTTCTTGCTTATGCTACATCCAAGGATTTCAAAGTTTATCAAATGGATGTAAAATCAGCTTTCCTGAATGGTAAAATTGAGGAAGAAGTTTACGTGCAGCAACCAGAAGGCTTTGTTGATCCAAAATTTCAAAATCATGTTTATAGATTAAACAAAGCCTTATATGGGTTGAAGCAAGCTCCTAGAGCCTGATATGAAACATTATCAAACTTCTTAATCAATTCTGGGTTTAGCAAAGGTACTATTGACACCACACTTTTCCACAAAACACACAAAGGTCATACTTTGTTGGTCCAGATATATGTTGATGACATTATATTTGGATCAACAAATGAAAAATTTTGTAAAAAGTTTCAAAAGTTGATGACCGGCCACTTTGAAATGAGTATGATGGGTGAGTTGACCTTTTTCTTAGGGTTACAAGTTAAGCAAAGAATTAATGGAATATTTTTTAGTCAATCAAAATATGTGAAAACAATTCTACAAAAATACTCACTTGAAAACTGCTCTGTTTCAAAAACTCCCATGGCAACAGGGAACAAATTAGATTTTGATAAAGAAGGAATAAGTGTAGATATTAAAACCTATAGAGGGATGATAGGGTCATTGCTATATTTAATTGCAAGCAGACTAGATATCATGTTTGCTACATGCTTTCTAGCCAGATATCAATGTGATCCTAAAGAATCCCACTTAAAAGCTGTAAAAAGGGTTTTCAAATATCTAAAAGGCACTTCAGAACTTGGTCTCTGGTATCCAAAGGATACAAACCTTGAATTAATTGCATATACAAATGCAGATTATGCAGGGTGTAAGATTGACAGAAAAAGCACATCTGGTGCTTGTCAAATATTGGGGGGAAAATTGGTATGTTGGGCAAGCAAGAAGCAAAACTGTGTTGCCACATCAACAGCAGAATCAGAATATGTAGCAGCAGCAAGTTGCTGTTCACAAGTGCTGTGGATGCAAACTCAACTGAAGGACTATGGAGTAAATCTGACAAAAATACCAATTCTATGTGATTCAAATAGTGCAATTGCAATAACAGAAAATCCAGTTCATCACTCAAGAACCAAACACATAGATGTCAGATATCACTTCATAATAGATCATATGGAGAAAGGTAACATTGAAATGTATTTTGTTCCAACTGAAACCAAATAGCTGATATCTTTACAAAGCCTCTTAATGAAAAGAGACATAATTTTTTGATCAGCAAACTGGGCATGGTTAACTTAAAAGATGAAAATTTTTCAGAAATCAAAGAGACACAAATTGAAAACCAAATTGATGATCATCAAAAGACTGATAATCAAAGGTCAATTAAACAAAGTTCTGATAAAGAAATCCATCAATCTGATGGAACATCAGAAGATCTAATAGATCATCAATGAATGTGATGATTTATCAGAAATTCTGATACAACATCAGAAATTTTATTTAAACTGCAGAATGATCATTAATCATCAAGGATCCCTATCTTCATACATATTCCATTTGTATAAATTCATAGTTGTGCTAAGTTTACATTTTTTTTTTGTTTTTCTTTTTGTATTTCATTAAAAAAACATAAAGGGAGAAAAGTAACATGCATATTGATAAAATTCTATATAGCTGAGAAAACCAACTGTCTCTATATTTTTTTCAGATTATTGGATTTTATTTTTTTACTGCAAATGCATGCAACGTCATTTTTTCATAAGAAACTCAAGTGACACGTGGGCACTAGAATGATTAGGAGCTATGAAAGTAGCCGCCTAGTCATTAAATGCTTACTCACAAATAGGGGCTTAGTAGGCTGTCACATTCACTGCAACAGATATCGTCTTAATTGAAGAGATGAATTTTTTTTTAACTGGCTGTTAATATCATTTATGAAAGATCTATCACTCTCATCTATAAATATTAACAACCTGAAAAGAACGTACTTCACACCAAAATCATCTCTTCAAAAGCCCTTTGACATAATTTTTCTTATCCTAAAATGGGTCGCCCAAAATTGATGAAAGCAAATCAATTTCCTCTCCCACTTCACAGACTTCATAATCTTAGGTTAAGATCTTACTTGGAAGGACCTGCATGGGAGGACTGCAGGTTTGTGTACAATATGATAATGCGAAGTCCTTTGGGCTTTGTTGTGTCATCATATGTCATCATTTATTCAGTGGCACTTCCATGTGGATTGAGAGTGAGGTTATGGGGGTTAAAATTACCCTAAATGAGGAAACACTCAGAAATGTCCTCAGACTGGGTAATGATCATGATACTGAATTCCTGGATAAGGCAGATGTGCAACTGACCTTGACTGAAATGGGATATCATACATTCAACTCGTCAAGGGCAATTAGCAAATCTGGGTTTATACCACCTTTCCAGTTTTTGGTTACACAGCTAAGTGTCTGCTTCTCCAAGAAGATTGGACACTTCAACGAGCTGTCTAATAGGATGATGGAAGTGGTTCATGCTGTTGTACAAGAAAAACCGTACAACTATGCTAAGTTTCTCATGAGGGACCTAGCAGCAAACGTCCACGACCGACAACCTTTTCTGATCTGCCCTCGATTCGTAACCAAGGTGATAACTAGTCAGCTGGACTTCGGAGGAGTGAGAAGCTGCTATTCGAGGGCCGAGCTGGTACTTCAACAAAACACATGTGAGCCCACCCTGGTGCCATCTACGAATCACACCGGTCGAATAACCAACCTTTGGTTATATGTGAAGTGCATGTACAATGTACTAGATAAGGAGGAGGAGTGATTGGTGTTTGCTTGTTTTATTTGTTTCTGTTTTTGTTGTTTTTGTTCTGTTTGTTATATATTGAGTTTTTTTTCTACTTAAAAATTTTTTTGTCAATTAATCTAGGGGGAACTTAGACAATATGTCTAATGATAACAAGAAAAATCTGGTAAGAATCTAATGAAATCTGATAGGATTTAGTGAAACTCATAAAATTTGATGATCAATCAGAAAATTTGGTAATTTTTCTAAAAACCCATGTGAACCATCAGAATCTGATCAAACACCAGAAAATTCTCAAGATAAACTGAAAATCTGATAAAATATAAGATAATCAAATTTTAAAAAAAATATCTTGAAAACCAGAAAGTTTGACATATCAACAGAAAGAAGCATCAGAAAATACTATCTTCAACCAGATTCAAAGAAGCTAATGGTTATCTAAATTTTAGAAATAAGTTTCTTTCAAAAATTTCTTTTCTGAGGATTGAAACTAGCTGAAAGGTGTGGAGTTCATAAATGCAATGTAAGTAAAAATCTTTGAACTCTACTTATTCCCTCTCATCTCAAAAAAAAATGATGATTCTATTTTCTGTAAATGAATCAAATGCATTCTGATGATATATAAAGGAAATTCAACTCTAAAAAGCCTTACTCAAAGATTTTCTGATATATATCATCAATAGGAAAACTTGGGAAGATACATAATCGAAGAAAAGGTTTCTATTGGACCTTTTTGAAACAAAAGGGGTCCCACATGAAGAAAAGGTGCCAGTTGGACATTAGTGTTTATCTGCTAAAACCTTGGTATCTCTAACTTTCATTAAAAGATTTACATTAAATTATAGATAAACCAAAGGTTTTTCAAAAACGGTTGTTTTCTAAATGGATTAAAACATCATTAAGGTGTCATTAACCACCTTAAATACCAACAACCCGCGAAAAACACTCAAAAATCTCTGTCCCTATTCACTATAAATACACCATTCGAAAACAGAGACTTCCATCTTCAACCTTCAAACTCAACGCCCTAAAACCCTTTTCCGAAACAAAAACCTGCATTATCAATGGCTGCTACCAACATCAACACACCTCCAACTGAACACTCTGTTCCTTTAATCACTGAAGCTGAATATCTTCCAATAAAGATCAACAATGAAACAATGAATGATAACATTGAAGAGTATGACATGAAGTGTCAAATTCTCATTGAATTTCTGATCAGAAGCCCGATAGCTCAAGCTCTTACAAAGACCAGAGAGGTACCAGAAAGACTTCTACAACAAGTTGTGAAAACTCTCACAGTATCAAATCAAATGGAGCTGACAGCACATGTGTGGGAAAATATCTTCATTACAATCTCACCGGAGAAAATAAGGGAATGCTTAGAACTACCCTTAAACCAAGGCTATGAAGAGGCACTAGAAAAAGAAGATATGTTCGCACAACTTGATGCTATAATGGGCTGCAAGACAAAGATTTCAAAGATCAATGAATTCAAGAGAAACAAGCTACCTGTCATCTGGCAAGTATTAATGGAGATACTAAACAAGTGTTTGTCATCAAAGATTGGAGGTACAGATTAGATAAATATGAATATTCTGACAATCATGTTCAGCCTCATAACTGGCTTGCATATTGATTTTGGAACAGAAATATTTAATCTGATCAGAAGATCAATTCTGACTAAAACTGGAAGGATAGATTCATATCTACCCTTTCCCCGATTTTTATCAATCATAATTTCTGATGCATTTTCTGAAAGGAACTTACAAATTCCAAAGTCAAAAATTGTGTTGAAAGCAGAAATTATGAGACCTTGGAGTGCTGTAGGGTCTTGGAAGTTAGATTTTGATGTACCTGCTCTGTCAGATAGAATGATGCATCTGATACAAGAAGATTCACCATACATAGAAGAATACATGAAGATGTTAAGCAAAAAGGCAGAAAACAAAGAAGGTTCTGAAAATGTATCCCCCATGGAGCATGATGCACAAGAGTCAAGCACACCAAGAATGGAGCAGCATGATGAATCTAATCCTCATCCAGCTAATAAAGATGTGAATATGAGTCCAGTGGCAGAAGAACATCATGCTGAAGTCTCACATATGGGAGAAACAGGTGAACAACACTCCAAACTGAACTTATTTCATTTTTCTGAGAGTGATTCTGATGAATCAATTCAAGGAATGCATGAAATTTTACATAGAGGTACTGTTTCCACAAAACAAAATGTGAGTCAATCCAAAGACCCATTTTCAGAATCAGATTCTGAGGAGGAAAATGTGGTGGCGACAGGTGGAGATCAGTCTACTGATCAAGGAAACCTGGATGAGAAAACTAAGAGTTTCTCAACAACTAATGGAGAGCCTGAAAAGGTTCAAGGATATGAGGAAAACCAGGACTTGAATATGTTTCAATTTTCTGGTGAGGGTACAGAGAACTTGAAATTTTCCAATCCTCTTAACCTTAGAACAACAAATAATGTGTTTTCTGCTGGTGTTAGAAGAGGAACATCTGTTGTTTCTCCTATTTCCCAAGGACATCAATCTATGTCCCCTAAACAACTTCACAAGGAACTTGAAGATACAACTGCAACTGAGAAAACAACTACAGAAAGAAAACTTCATCTGATACCGGAAGAAATCAGAAATAAAAAATCAGAGATCAATGCCCTATCAGAAACTGTCAAAGCTGTGTAGAAGCAGACAGAAGATAATACTGCAGCTCTCAACAAACTACAAGAGTCATCAGAAAACAGAGAAAGCTCATCAGAATTCAAGAAAGCTCTCAATGAACTGCAAGACATCAAGAAACCGATGGCTGGAGTTGCAACTGTAGGAGAAAGTTCAAGTTCAGGAAGAATTCTTGAAGAAATACAGTTCCTCAGAGCCAACAACAGCAGCATGGTTGAGGCTTTTGAGAAACTGTTGGTAGAATTAGCTGCATAAAGAAATCAAGAAAAACAGGAGTTTCAGAAAATGAAGAAACAAGAAGAAACAAATACTCAAGCTCTTAAAAATGTTCATCTATTAGTAAAGAGATTGCAGTATAATGTTGCCACTCTAGCAAAGATTGATATTCATAAACTGAAAACTCCAATTCCACAAGAAAGAAAAGAAAGGGGATCAGAAATTCCTCAACAACAATCAGAAAACATTCAGCAAGATCAAACCAAACAAACTGAAACACCAAAGGATCAAAAACAGAAGCAGCCCATGGGTCCACCTCAAGATAAACAAAAGTCACTCATGGGTCCTCCATCATATGTCCCAAAGCCAGATACTTCAAAGGTCTAACAGAAAGAACATGTTCCACTTCAATCATCTTCTACAGCCATCACAGGAGAAACAGACCTTAGCATAAGGTTGGATACAAAAGAAAAGAGAAGAATGGAGCATGAAGTGACCTCCTCTCAAAGGCCAAGAAAAATAATGAGAGAAGATTCAGAAGGAAACATCAAAGAATCAATGGTGCTGAAAGGCGATTTACACACAATTATGTATCCTGAAAAACATCTAAAGCACTACTTTTGGAAAGATCCAAAAGACAACCCAACAAGGCCACTCTCACCAATGAGTAAAAGCATTGTTGAAGAAAGAAACAATGGTAGCTGGGTAATGTTGTACAAAGACTTGACCAATCCAACAGTATCTATTGAAAGAATTGATACTTTGACCACTGGAGGAGGCATACTGGGTAATGAAGGACAAAATAAGTATACCTTGATCAGAAAAGATAAAAATGAACAAAGGGTTACTGATGTAGATCTGGCTGATGATATTCATCCAATGGATATAGTCAAAATGAAGAATATCATTGATCAAGAGAAAGGGAATATAGTTGTGATCAGAAGAGCCCTTGACTGTCTCAAAAGTGCAGGAGCAAAGTTATATAACAGGGCCGCACTGGCAGATTTTGATCTTTGTATCAATTTTGAGTACAGCAACAAAGTACAAATACCTCCTCCCAACACCACAATTCAAGCTGAAATTCCTTCTAAAGTAGTAAGAATTGGAGCAATCTTTGAAAAACCAGAAATGGGTGTAGTCTTCAATGATGCTAACAAAGAGAAAGCTTTGTTCAGAATCAGTGAAATATGTAGGTATTCAAATCAAACTCTGAAATATATAAGAAACTGCAGGAATGAGAAACAAGAGCAGCTCAAAAGGAAGGGAAAGCACAATGAACAGCTAAGAAAAAACAATTGAAGAATGCATTGAAAACTGGATGGGAGCAAGAGGTTGGTATAAAGAAATGTACAAGGAAACTCAAAAGGCAATAGATCACAAGAAAAAGCTGAAACCAGGGGACAGATACGGAAGTGGAGTGAAGATCAATTAATGAATTGATAAAACTAAAACTGTTGTTTTTGAACAATATTTTAAGTTTTGAACAATGGTTGGTTTGACTATGTTTCATGTTTCTGAACTTACTTGTTTGGTTTCTTTTTCTCTTTTCAAGAATTAGTTGAAGTTTGTTTATGTTGAGATAGATATAGATAGTTCATTTTCTTACACTACTTAGGGGGAAACTGTTAGGAAACTTTATTTGTAAGTATTGAAGAAAATCATAATCAACTGGATCTATGAAGAGATAACAGTCCTGAAGATCACAACAAGAAGAAGAAGATCAGATAGGACAACTGAAATGCACAGCATCTACTTCAAAGAATCACAAGTTAATCAAGAGCTGAATTGGATTATTAGAAAAGGTCACTTCTGATGGATCTGATGATATTTCTGATGAAATATCATCAGCTTCTGACGATTCTAATCATCAGGATTTTTCTGATGATTTGTTCATCGGAATTTCTGATGAAGTGGTTTATCAGGATTCTGATGAAATACCCCACTTGTCTGAAATTGGCTCTATCCTGCCACACTTACCGAAGCAAGTTGACATTCTTGAATCTCATGATGGAAAAGGCAACTTGAATGTAGGATTCAATGTATATGTCAAATGGCCACTTTTTGCAGGACTTATTGCATGAATAAACTAATGTTTATTCATGCACCCAGCCTTCTATAAATAGAAGGCTCAACCAGCAGAAGATAATTGAGTTTGAAGCTTAGCATTCACATACAAACACCCAAACTCCATTACCCTTCTCACCCACAGAATTCAAGATTCATTTGTATTAGATAATAATCTTACAATCACCTTGTTAAACTATTGTGTTTCAAAGTAAACTTGATAATTCTATAGGTCTTGTCTCTGAAAGTCTGATTTGCATTTCCGCACATCTTTTTCACATCTACTGAAATCACTTGCCATATTACGTAAAAAGAAGTTGTTAAGGCCATACTGGGTCTAACATTTTCCGACAAGTTTTCTAGTAACCCCCCTGTTTTTCTTTTATTTTTTCTGAGGAGCGACGATGATGATGTCGTCATTGTTGTAGATGATGATGATTTATTGGTTTTGAGGATGGAAGTTGAAGATGATCGATATTGATGATGAATCAACGAAGATGGCAACCGCCTGTTTTCCGGCGATGGGTCGCCAGCGACGGAGGTACCTTTGCAGTAAATCTCTGGCAGTGGTGTTGACTATGTTTGGTTTAGACTCAGTTTTGGGTTCGAGTCAGCGGTTCAAACACGGTCGACTCGGGTCAAACCGAGTCGACTCGGTCAACACTTGGTCAACACCTGGTTAACCACAGTCAAAACATGGTCAACTGTCGGGCAAGTCAACGCTGGTCAACATCGGTCAAAACGCAGTCAATTAGTTGACCAGCGTTGACTTGCCCGACAACTTTGATTGTCGGGGCATCCTAAAAACAGAGGAAACTCTGCCCGATTTTCGTTAAAAACCTGAAATACGAAATGTTATATTCAAAAAATTACATATTTCGAGGTTCAAGTTTTCTTATACGGAGAATATAAACGTACATCTAATTTGGCGACGTCTTATAACTTATACAACGAAATCATAATGTATCGACAAAACAAGAGCTACTAGTTTACCAAAACTCGGTACTTAATTAAAATAAATATAATTCTTTATATTTATTTCGAACGCCCAAAACTCGGAAACTTTTACAACACAACTATAATTAGTTATACTTCATACAAACGTCACTAATTCGTGTGATTTTACAAATAAATATAATAACATCGTTGATTCGTATATTTTTATAAAATAAATATAATTAGTTATATTTATTCCGATCGTCGGAAATTCATATGCTTTTAGAAAATAAACATAATTGTTTATATATATTTCAATCGTCGCAAATTCGAAGAATTCATAAAAATAAATATAATTATGTATATTTATTTCAAACGTCTAACCAAACACGACACGTACCGCACAATCATAACACCTTACTAACTGAGTAAGTTTGATAACAAGTATATATATACACTTACATCTTACGAAAACTACGAAGAGTCGTATTACTATTTCGTCTACGTCACTAATTCGTGTGATTTTACAAATAAATATAATAACATCGTTGATTCGTATATTTTTATAAAATGGTTATTTCACATCAAGAAAATGACACTACCTTAGAGTCGTTTAGTTAACAATACGGTAGAGCTCGGACACGTAGTTTAGCTACTTTAGTTAGAAACTTATAATTTATTCCTTGCTAGGAATGTCATAGTTGCACGCTAGCTAATTCACGTTCTTGGAACGACATCACGGAATCACGCTAAGCTAGCTTTGCACAGGAATGTCAAGGTGAGTTCATAACCCCCACTTTTTTCGATTTTACATTTTTATAAGTGTTTTCGGGGGTGGAAAGACATGCAAGTTTTGCAAAAGTAAACAACTTTTCGATGAACAAAAACTCATATTTCTAAACCATGTTACGAATGGATTTCAAAGAACTCAAATGGTTTACGAATGATTTATACTAAATATACCAGTTTGCTAGGACCGGTTTTGACTCAGTAACGATTGTAAAACGAACGTGTGATGTGCGGAATCCGTACACGAACGTGACGGAACACACGAGATGTAATATAATCGGTGATTCTATTGAAACGTATGGAATCGTACAACACCTGAATCACGTGGAGCACTTTCTCTCTCTAGCTCTAGAGCTCTCCAAGTCTCCAAATGCCAAAAGTCACAAAAGTCTCTAAACTAAGCCCTAACTCCTCTATTTATAGGTTAAGGGTTACAAGGGATTTCCCCTTATTTACAATAATGCCACCTTGCCTTTTTCTATCTAATATTACAATGTAAGGCTAGTTTTCTTCAGTTTCAGCTACGGTCTGAATTGACGGAGGCGATATACATAAATGCACCAACAGACTCCCCCTTGGATATTGACGCAGTCAACCCGTAGTCAAACTCGTAGCGTCTTGTCTTTCTTTCTCTCTCTGAGTCTTCTTGAAGGTTTAACAGGTTTTCAGCAACATAGACTCCCTCTTTCTCGAACAGAATCCCGGTGGATCTGTCTTCAGCTTCAGCTCCGCCTTTCAGTAGACTCTTCAGGCTCTTCCTTTCGTTAAGCTTCCGTGCTTTTGGGATCGACACCTGGCTTTCCGGATACAAGCTCCTTCAGGATAGTTTCCTGGCACCTTGAATGAATGCTTCCTCTTGCGTTGAGCTCGTCTTCAGACTCCCCCTTAGACTCGGCTATCAGGATCGTAGTCTGGAACAACATCTGCAATCCTCAAACATTTATGAGTAAAACATTTTGAACATTCAATTTTCCAGGAATCGTAACCTGGCTATATTAAACTTTCTAAATCAAGATCCTGGCTCTAAGATATAATAATATGAGTATTTCCAGGATTACTTGATTCACTCCCCCTATCAACAATCTTCATATATTTGGCAGTTTTAGCGAACAAAATCGGAAACTGGCTCTTTTACAGATTTTTTTCAAAAAATTTAACAGTATGAGCATCCAAATCCATCACAGTTAATCATCCAAGTCCAAATTAATGACCTTGGAGATCTCAGAAACTGTTTTGATTTTTTATTTTTGATTTTAAAACTTCAAGTTTCAAATTAATGAACTTGTTTTATTTTCAGAAACACAATCAACATACTTAGATTTTGAAACTCAGCTTTCCGACATCGGTTGTCGAAAATAAAGTGAAATCGAATTCTTTTTGTATTTTTCTGAAACATAAAGCAGTAAAGAAATATTTACAAACATATTTACAGACAATATTTTTGTTTGAGTTCATGTCAGAGGATCATATCAGTTTATGACAAATCACCAGCACCGTTGAGCTTTAAACTCTTTAAGTTTTAAACGATTCACTTAGATTGTCAGTGTACTGATCCACTTAAATTTTCACACAAAGTTCAATTGATTCGAGATATGATTTAGTGTTTTAAGGACTTTAACTTATTCGCGTGTCCCACCTCAGAATATACTCCCGTATCCAGACTCCTATATTCAGTCTTACAGGTGAATGTTCACTAATGATATCTGTAAACGGGTAATGCGAGGCCATGAGAGCTCAGGTTAGAACTTCCGTTCAGACAAAGAAATGATGGCTTGACTTTAGTGTGTCCCGTTTGGGGATCTTTTCTTCAACAGCACACGATTAGCATTTTTCAATGTTTCATCATTTTTTATGCTGAGGGTGGGCTTTAAGAATAAAGCAGTGTAGAATATTATACGAGGACTAGGCTATTGCTTCCGCAAAATCAGAAGTCCATGTATAATACCCCAGATATCATCACGCACAAAGACCTAGTATGTCAGTAATAGAAAGCCCTTCAAACAAGATTTCGGGGGTTACCCATATATCCGAGAGATGTTCCCCACGAGATAAGTTAAGTATTGATATTTAGGTTTATATCTCGAGAACAATATACTAAGCGTGTAAAAACCTACTGGCATATCATCAGTGAGACCGTTTATCACATTAAACATTCCATTTCTTTAGCGTACTGTGATTGTCTACTGATGTACTATCATTTCCTCTTTTTACACAAAAACTCTTTTTCATTTTTTCATGTTTTTGGCTTTTTCAAATTTTCTTATGTTTTGTATTTTCTGAAATATTCTACTCCCCCTAAAATTCAAAACCATTTAAAGAAAATTTGACAAACCGACACTGATAGCTTTGTTTCGCCATCCATTTTCTGCATCTCATGCTCTGATTTACAGAAAATATAACATACCCCCATGATTTACAACACATTGAAATTTTACAGTTTGAAAACCATTTTCCAATCTTGTGAAATTAATCATGTTTGTTCAGCCGTGAGGGTTTCAGCATATTCAAGTAACATATTTTTGTATTTTTGGATTTTTGCAAATTTAAAAACAAACATATTTTTGGTTTTTTAAATTTTTCAATTTTTAGGGTTTCTGAAATATGGTTTATTTATGTAAAAGAATCAAACAAACTCCCTGTTTAACCATCGCAGTGATCAGCAGCTTCTTCCTCGCGTGCCAGACTGCTTCGATTCTCCTTTGGTTGACATTCTATTTTCTTCAAAAGCACCTGCACATTTAAAGTATTCAATTACTTGAACAATTTAGCCTAGGTCTGCTTGACCTTAGGTATTTCAACACAGTATGTTTCCATTAACTTCGGAAAATCTTTGTCATTTTGTACAAAGACTTTGTCAATTTTAACATCATCTTTTTCTTCATTTACCAAAGTCACTTGTTTCTCCATGTTTGACCTTTTGGAGTTCCTTTTTTGTAAAAATGTGAATCTTTTTGAACATTTGGATTTTGAACAACAGTCGGTGTCCAAAACTGATTTGGTTTCGTTGCGTCAACGGGTGTTTTCACTCTTTGTGTTGTTCTTAATCTGGGTGTGTGAGAATTTCAGGTCTGTCTTGAATCGAACCTATTCGGGTTTGATTTCCAGGTTTGATTCGAAGCAAACTTGTTTGTATTGTACCTCCAAGTTTGTTTGGAATCAAATCTGGTTGACCTTTGTTTCACATCCTCAGATTTATGTATCTCAACATCATCAGATTTCTTTTTCGTTTCAACACCAACATGTTTCAGATTTGGAAACTTGCGAGCAAGATGTCCAGTTTGATCACATTTAAAACATGTTCTTTTGGAAACATCTTTGACCTGTTGTTGTTGCTTTTTCTAAGCACAGAACTCTTCATTAGACTGTCGTCTAAATTGGAGTTCTTTCTCTTCTTCGGAACTTGTTCCATGAACAAAATTCATCTTTGTCTGATAATTCGGCGTTTCATTTTTCTTCCAACTTTGCTTCTTCTTATAACCCAACCCACCCTTCATGTTTTTCTTCTTGTAACCAGGTTTGTTATAAAAAGTTTTGTAACCATTTCCAACAAACTTTGGAATTTCAGACTTTTCAATCTCAACCATTTTGAAAACTTTGTCAATTTTTTCTGAAATCACATTCTGAATCGGGAATACAATATCTAAGAATAATTTGTCCGATCTAATCATGGTATAAACCAATCCTTTTGAATCATCATTCAAATTTTTCTCAGATTTTGAATTTTTCAGATATTCTTCATGAAAACTACCTTCATTTTCATCCTGTGATTCAGATTTACCTATTTCAACCGACTCTTCTTTCAACACACTTTCAACGAGCTTACCTACCACCTCTGAATCACTTGAATCATCAGATTTGGAATAGGTTACGTCAATGTTATCTGGCAATTGATCGACCATGTTGAAAGCTTTTTCGACCGTCTCATCATCATAAAATGCGAACTTTTCCGGTGGTGGAACTTGATCTCTGAGCCAATACCTTTCTTGTTTTGCTCCGAGTCTTTACCATCTGGTTTTAGATTGAAAATTCTTTCAAGCACATATGATGACGCATGATAACTATGTAACTTGTTGTTATCCTGTTCTAAATCAGCTATTTGACGCTTTAGCTTAGCAACATCCTCAATGTACGAATTGACAACTTGTTGCTTTATCGAATATTGTCGCTTAAGCGTATCATTTGTTTCAGAACAGTATTTCAATCTCGATTGAACAAGTTTCATTTGACCTTTCACATCTTCATATGACTCTTTTGTAATGTGATACACCAATTTTATTGAATCATACTCCTTTTTCATTTCTTGACAAGCATTCTCTTTTTTATCACATTCTTCTGTCTTTTTCAAAACATTTTCTTTCAAAACTTCATTTTCTTTTTCTAACTTTTTACATTTTTCCAAAAGTTTTTCATCATTTTCTTTCAAAACTTTTTCATTTTCTAACATTTCTTTGCATTTATTTTTAAAAACTTCTTCGATTTTAGTGAATTCAAGATCTCTTGTTCTGAACTTTTCGTCTTTTTAGTACAAGCACTGCATGGTTCCATGCATTTATTGCACTGTTCAACTGTTTCATTTGAAGTTTCAAAATCAGATGTTACCTTAGTGATTGGCACTTCAGCTTTTTCTTCTGTCTGCTTCTGATCAGCTTCATTCTTCTTCTCATCACTAGCATCAACACCAACATCACCAGCAACTAAACTCTCATTTTTCATTTCTTCTTCTTCTTTCTTCTTCATCTCATAAAACTACTGTTCTTCAGTAATAGCTTTCTCAACCTTTTCTTTCTTCACATCTTCCTCTTTAACAGTTTCAACTTTGACTTCCTCAGCGACCTTCTTCAAGTCATCAACCAAATTCTCAACATTTTTCTTCATTCTCTCTTCATCCCTCTTCCTCAGACTTGATGTTATGGCATCTCTGATGATTTTATCTAGCCTTTTCACATATGTTTTATCTTTTTCAACATTTGAATGGTATTCGCCGGATCGAGGAATTACTAAAAGAACATCATCATGAACTACGTCACTCCTGGGAACAACAGGTTCACCATCTTTGTTGACATAACATTCTCGCTTCTTGTCCCATCTTTTGTTTCTTACAGCATTTTCATACTCTTCCTGCATTTTCTCCATTCTGCACCCAACAATGAAAATTTCTCTATCGGTTTTCTCACTCAGAATTTCTTCTCGAGTTTTCTCTTTTATTTCAGCAACAAAGGCATGATGTTTGCTTTTTAAAATCTTTCTGCCATGAGCTGTGAATCGATCGTCAACACGATCTTCTTCTGGAAGAATCTCACTCCAATCATACCCTTCATCATCCTGGATTACTGCACATGCTCTTGACTTCTCTTTGGGATTATTTTCGATCATTTTCGGCTCTTCTTTGCTACGGTGGTAAATCGCCTTTCGATAATAATCATCATTGAAAGGTTTTTCAGTTTCGTCAACTTCAGAGTTTTTGCATTCTCTTTTGAAATGACATTTTTGCTTACATCTGAAGCAGGTCACTTTGGATTTGTCGAATCCCAGCTTTGTTGACGGACCACCTATTGACTGCTTCCCAGTAATCTACATATATCTCTGAGCTCTTCGAATACAACTTGCTAAACACCAGCGTATGTCAATGAGTTCCATTTCTGCTGGGTCGATCTGGTCGTAGTCTTCCTTTGTCAGTTCTGAGTTTCCTATTTTCCCAGATACTAGACCTTCGTATGACTCTAACACAGATGCTAGAAAACTCATTTGTTGTTTTGCTGCATTGATGCTCATAGCCGGAGAATTCTTTAATTTCAGAGCGATGTTGCAGAGAACTTCTTCAGATTCTTTAGGGCTTGCTTTTGAAGAGGACGAATGATATCCTGGATTGTAGCTTGATGAACTTTTCTGTGGTTCTTTTGACTTTTCAGTACTGAATCCAGTCTTTGGTGATTCACCAACTTTCACCGAAGGTGTGTTACCTTTGTAATAAAGACCGACATTCTGTTGATGTGAAGAACTGCTCATCTTGCTTTGTTTCTGCAATTCAAGTTCATGACTTTCAATTTTTTCAATCAGAACATCAAGAGAAATTGTATCATATAATGCATCATTTTTTTAGAATAAACACGAACGTTTGCCACTGATCAGCTCGTGGTAACGCTTCAATGATTTTATCTATAATTTCCTCTCGTGTTTTAACAATCTCAAACCTTTCAATTTCAATTTTTAAATGATAAAAACGTTCAATCATTTGCCTCACTGACTCTCCCTTTAAGCTATCAAACAAATCAAATTCCTTTTTTAGTAAAGCAATTTTGTTTTTCTTGATTTGTTTACCCCCTTCGGCATTAACCCTTAACGCTTCCCAAACCGATTTTGATGACCCATCATGATTTAACAAAGAAAATATATCATCTCGGATAGATTGTTGAATCAAGGCGATCATCTTCTGCTCGTATGAGAATTCCCTTTTGTCGTCATCTGTTAAGCTCTTGAGTGAAATTTCTTCTCCTTTGTCATTAACAGGTCTACTGTATCCAAACTCTAAGCAGAACCAACTCTCATGAGCATATGCCTTGGTCCAGTTCAAGAATCTTTCTTTCCACCAAGTGTAATCCTCTATATTCTCAAGTTTAGGTGGTTTCGAATAGGTTCCATAGAAGTTATCATGTTTTATGTTGTCATTGATCGTTTTTGTTATAGATTTGGGTGTGACAGTTGAAGTCTCAGATGATTCGGATGTAAACGCGTTGTAGAACGTGTTGTAGAACTCTTCAGCCATTATGTTATCTCCTCGAATCACAGCACCTGTTAATCACCTGAATTACGTGGAGAACACTTTCTCTTTCTAGACTTTCTCTCTCTAGATCCTAGCTCTCCAAAGCTTCAAATGACAAAAGTCACAAAAGTCCTAAACCTAACACCTTAGGTTCCTATTTATAGGCCAAGGGATATAAGGATGTTCTCCTTATTTACAATTATGCCACCTTGCCTTTTAGTAACTAGATATTACACTATAAGCACTAAACTTCTTCTGTTTCTGCTACGAACAGAATTGACGGAGGCGATAGACATAAATGCACCAACACGGTTTTACAAAACAAATGTGTATTCTCGAAACGTGCATGATTTTCATGACTAGGGAAGGGGTTGTCCTAGTTACAACAACGGGACTGGGTTGGTCTGACGGGACACCCATTGATTTCAAGTCTCCCTTCTCTCTTAAATGTTTTCGAATTTATAACTCTCGAGGGAAATAAAAGTTTTTGATGGTATGGTTTAGCTAGGGAATGAACTATAGGATCGTGTGAGACAAGGCTCTCTCTTAGGCACCATTAATCTTTTTAAGGACCATGGAACAAAGGGGTAGATCTATCAGGTACGGGCGAGCCCCTCTCTCCGGTCCTTGTGAGACCACTTGGGGTGCTTTTATGTCCCAGTCGAGGTTAATCGGCACTTAAAATCATCTACCGGGTTGAGTGCTTCCTATGTCATCACACATATTAATGTCTTAGCTACACATTAATGATCAGGTTCATAGACGCTTCACATACCAGTTATTGATACTCGAATTTTCAAATGTTTTTAAGACTCATTTGATACAAACTCACAAACACATGGATTTACAAACTTTGGTGATGTTTTCAACGTATGTACAAGTAAGAGGACGAGTTGGTCCTGCTTACAAAGACTCTTTTGGGCTCGGCCCACTCTCTCTCATGCAAGGCACAAAGACTCTCGTGGGCTAGACTCACAGTTTTCATATAACATGCCTACAAAAATGATTTTACTATATTTTCGCAACAACTTTTAAGCCGTTGAATGAAAAGATTTGTTTAAAATCTTTTTCAAACAAACTATGAACTCGCTCAACTTTATGTTGATTTTTCGCATGTTCTTTCTCAGGTTGCATTTTCAAAACTATGGAACGGTTGGGATAGGAGAACCAATGGGAATTCGAGTACCTAGCAGGCGTTCACATTTTAGAAGTCTTAGCTTAAACACTCCCACTGTGCAATGAAGATACCATTCGGTTCACACTCGGAACTGATGTAATTGCTTTATCGGGTATGACAGATTGGTAACAGAGCCATAGGTTTCAGCAAATTACGTTTCTGTAGAGATACCTAGGCTTTAACCTCACTTTCCTCTGTGGACTCGAATATGGGTTCCAACCGTTGCCAAAACAATGATTCAACATGTTGGTTTTTAACATACACAAGTGTTGTGTTGGATACACGGTACACGAAACAATTACACACAGAAAGCAAAACTTTGAGTGTTTTGGTAACACGCATTTAGGACCTTTGGAAAATTCATGTCGAAATCTATCAAAGGTCGTCATGTAGGAGCCACAATTATTATCTCGGGCATACACCATTATATTATGTCGTCTATGCTATTCTAATTACCCGAGCAGGTAACCTTCGTGGAGCGAAACGCTATTGCGCAACTATACGTGAAACTTAAACTATACGTCAGCGGACGTCGAAAGCACGATTTGCCACGACAACAACAATGCTAATCTCATCAGCGGGAGAATCACTGATCGAAATGCGGCAATCTGCCACGTGAATCCTGCAAGCGACACGAATCACGTTATAGTACGTTGAAATAAGATTTCATAACGATCGATTCTTAGTCTAATGAGACTCACAACTATTGACGTTGCAAAATAAGTAACATGTCTCCGCATTCTGCCTATTTCATTTATGGCGATTATGCTATGTTCGACATTCCATGGTAAAGTCGCCTAAAAACGTGTTCATACACGAAGTTCCAGGTAAAGTCCACAAATTTCTGTTATAGAAATTCTGACTTTTGCATACAGTGAGTAGATTTTCAGATTTCTACTCCCCCTAATGATCCTTGCAACATGAAGATTTTATTTCATGGTGGCGAACACTCAATTGCTTCGTTTCTTGACAAATTCATATGTTACACATGTTTTGTTTGTTACACATGCGGTTAAATTGACTCGTGAAGACCATCGGTAGCTTCACCCTAAATTGTTGCTTTATCAACGCTCAATATTGTTTGCTACGTTCGAGTTTTGCATTGAAATTTGGATCACTGCATTATTGCAAGGTGTCGACTCCTTGATATCGAGTCAACAGATTTCTTGGAAAACTCATTTTCTTTTGAGTGGTGATGTGCACAAACTGCAACATATAAATTACATCAATTGTGGCATAAAACTAACCCTTTTTTAGTACTAATGTTGGAAAAAGTGTGTTTTTGTCTTTCTTTTGTATTTTCAGGATTAAATGAGCTCAAATAAACAAAAGAAGCAAAAAGGCAGCTAAATCTAACACAAATACAAGAAAAGGAACAAACGTGGCATGCCCGACCCCCTGACAGCATCTTCCCAAGCAAAACAAGAGAACTGAAGGCTGAACACGCCCCGTGCTCAGTGAGCACGGGGGCGTGCCCAAGTGTCAGCAGAAAAGACAAAGTTGTAGAAGCTTCCATCGCCCACCACGGGGCCGTGCTCAGCGGACACGGGGCCGTGGTCAACTATATGATTCGCGAAATCCAGACAAATCTTGATAGTACAGATATGCTTCTGCACACGGGGTCGTGCTCAGCGGACATGGGGGCGTGGTCAACTAAGGCAGACAAACTGCAATTAATAAAGAAAGAGAGAAGGATGGACACGGGGCCGTGCCTGAGCTTCTGTTCAGCCTATAAATAGGAGTGCTTGGTTCACTTGCAACTCATCCCTTGGCACACCACCTCTCTCACACTTCACCCACCATGCACCACCATCACAACACCATCATCCACCACCATCATCCATTGTCCTTCATAGAGTGTGTGAGTCGTCTCGGGATCCAAGATTGATCGTAAGAGTTCTTGACAATCAAAGGCCATGTTTGCCTAAGTCTCTTACATCACTTGGTGAAGACAAGTGTTTAGTGTAATACTTTTTATTTTTAATCTTTTGCACTTTTTATTTGGTTATGTGTTAATGACTTTAATAACTAGTTTCTTATGTTGAAGGTGATTCTTCCTTATCGTTTGTCTGTGGTGTCTTGGCATTATTTTACTGTCTATATAAAATAAAAGATTTTCACCATTCATATCTCAACGGTCTATATGGAGATATGTTGGCTACCTGGTTGGGGGTTAAAGGAACGGTTTGGTAAGAGTCTTGCCATTGTTCAGTGTATAGATCCTGCAAAGGACCTGGGTCAAATTTAGTAGGACCTCCTTCAATACCCACCGGTATTGGCTGGTGGGGGTCCAAACTCTTTGATCCCCTCATAAATTAAACTACTATTAAAACTTTAACCCGGCTACTTAGGACTGTATCCCTGCTGACTCAGACTACTTAGCCGAGGGTAACGTCACCTTCAAAAGAGGGGCCTACCACATTATGCATTAATAACTTGATTAATTATCTTTCAATAATCCGACCCTTTAGGATTGTATCCTTGCTGACTCAAACTACTGGGTTGAGGGTAACGTCACCTTCAAAAGAGGGGCCTACTACAATCACTAAGATAATCTCTTAAACAAGTGCAAAAGTGCGAAAATAATCAAAGGTTACACTACACACGAGTCGGATCCAAGTGATTCATCTTGTCTATCTGTATTTACTTTTATTTTTATTTTCAGCATTTTAGTTTGTTTTATTTTTCTAGTTTAAAACCTTTTTCTAACCTTTTGATTTGATTAGACGTTGAGGATAAACCGGTACTAAAAGCTCGTGTGTCCTTGGACGACCTCGGTATCTAACCAACACTATACTACGTCCATGATGGGTGCACTTGCCCATATGTGTGTTTAGTGTTAGTAAATATCGTGTTTTATAAATTTAAAACTTGGCTAAAAAGTGTAAAACGGGCTTAAAATATACACCTAAAATATATTACACCTAACGCACATCAAGTGGCATACATGGTTTTTCGTCGTAACCATGTCAGAAACTTTCTTATCAATACATGTACTCATTGTTGAATTACGCCTAAATCAAGTTCAATTGGTTGAACTTGCTCGTAATATATATTCAATTCAAGGTTCCATATGATGGACTTGTGTCCTCATATTCGAAATAATTCCAACAGGCACTTCATTTATATCGAATCATAATAAGCTTGTTTGGTCTTCGACTTCATTGAATCGTTTCTTTGATCACGATCACCTTGTGGTGGTGTTTTTCACAAATTTGAAGCTTGCACTAATATCGTTTGCACACATCATGTACGGATTTAATTATTTATTCATTTATCTATTTATATTAAATCCGCATTATTGGTTATCATATTAACGCAACCTTAACACAATCGTGTGTTAAGATAATGGTACACAAATTCATGTCATAATCCAGTGTACCTCGTAACGGTTCGTTCAGCATCGATCGAACATCTTGTTATATTCATTGCTTTCCATCTTCAATCGGAAAACATTTATTGCTTGTTGCCTCATTATCAATTCAAAATCCTATGAGGTTTCTTTGGAACGAATATTCAGATTCACTTTGTTGAACCTTTCATCTGATTTCAAACAAGGTAAACTTGTTCAATCACCGCTATTATTGAATTATCCGATCACTACGACACCTTGTGGCGTCAATATACACCTGTAGCTTAGGCTAATCTTTTTAGACGCTTAACGAATACAAATATATATCACCGATAACAAAATCCGGAAAATTGAAAAATCTATAAAACTTACTAAGTGTTCTTTATAAGAAGAATAAACATTATAAAAATCCCATACTTAGTAAATTTTGACAAAAAATGCAAGATTATTTAATGGACTCATAAAACTCGAGTTTGGCTAGGGCCAATAACAAAATACATGGGTTAGAGCCCAATAACAGTAATTCATGGGCAAGGGCCCAATAGCATAAAAGAGATGGGCCAGGCCAATAACATAAAACCTGGGTTAGGCCCTATAACATAAAATACATGGGCTCGGCCCAATGACATAAAATGTGGGCTAGGCCAAAAGGCATGGGCTAGGCCCAAAGGCATGGGCTCGGCCCAATGGCATGGGCTCGGCCCAATGACACAATGACATGCGTGCGAAGCACGAGGACATGTGAAGGGCAAAGCCCGTTCACACAATTCAATACATATAAAATATATGTATTGTAGGATCGAATTCTGACCAAACCAGTCTATCAGAGGAGTTTTGATCAGATACAGGTGCGTAAAACAAGTACCTGATGTAGAAACAACTAGATCTTCACTTAAATCACACTTTTGATTGATATAACGGTGTTTACAACCAAATCTCACACCGGCAGCACCTCGGTATGGAAATCAAGAAGGTTACAAATGATTTCGCTCATGTGGTATTTATAATGTAGGTGGTTTCGCTTTTATGTACATGTACATATAAGTGGAACCTCTCAAGTCCATATAAGCGGAACCTTTCATGTCCATATAAGTGGAACCTCTCATGTCCATATAAGTGGAACTAGTGGTTTCTGTTGGACCGATCAGATGACCTTAAACGTCAGTAAAGGTAGTTCATCTTAGTTTACAGAGGCGGAATCAAAGTAAACCAAGTTAAAACAGCTTGTTCCTTTCAATCTTTCTTTATATTACTGATTGTGAGCCTTTACAATGAATTTGACAAAAATCCGGCAGCACCTTTGCTCACACACACATACATGCATTCCTACTGTCCGTTTGAAATGATCAGCTATATATAGACTAAGACCCTTCCGTTTGAACGTGACACGTCTTGTTCAAACGGTCATACTTCAAACGACTAAGCATCTTCAAACGGCCAGGGTGTCATTCAAACGACCAGGACTAGTTCAAACGGACTGGACCATTTCAACCTATACTAACCCCAATTTAATCACGTTTGTGCACTCGTTTAACCTATCTAGACATAAGACTTGATAAAACGTAGTCAGCAGACATTTAGTGCACCAACAGACTCCCCCTTGGATGTTGACGAAGTCTTCGGCTCCGAGTCTTCAGTCTTTGTCTTTGTCTTGACATTGTAAAATCTCAATCTTTAACTTCCATCAACAGCTAGCATAAAGTACAGACTCTGAATCTTTAACAACCTTTAAGCTCCCCTTTGAATGAAGATTCAGAAACTGCTCCTGACTTTAAGTTTTCAGACTTTCTCTTTAAACAGCTTCTCTCTTTGACTCTTACACCAAAATCACATCACTGGCTCTATCATCAACAGCTTTATCATCATCAGGCTCCCCCTTTTGTCAAGCTTCTGTGCTTTTTAGGGATTGACACATAGCTTTCCAGCTACAAACTCTTCCTAGCTTCATGTTTGTCTTCAGACTCCCCCTTAAACTCTTCTCTCGGGATCGTAGTCTGGACTTTTCCTGCAATCACTCATACACTTGATAAGTAACAACAATTTAAAACCATCAATCAAATTCTCTAATCCACTCCCCCTATCAACCAACTTTACAGATATGGCAGCGTTAAAGAATCCAACTCCCTCACAGGTTATCATCCAAGTTCAAGTTAATGACCTTGGAGATATCACAAACTGTTTTTGAAAATTTTTGTTTTTAATTCAAGTTTCAAATTAATGAACTTGTTTTATTTTCAGAAACATAATCAGCTTACTCAGATTTTAAAACTCAGCATGTCAAACATCGGTTGTCGAAACTAACGCAGAAATCAAAATCTTTTTGTATTTTCTTAAAATATAAAGCAGAAAAGAAATATATACAAACATATTTATAGACAATATTCTTGTTTGAGTATGCGTCAGAGGATCATATCAGTTTTTGACAAGTCACAAGTACCGTTGAGCTTAGTTACACATTAAGAATTAAACAATTCACTTAGATTGTCGATATACTGATCCACTTAAATTTTCATACAAAGTTCAACTAATTCAGGATATGATTTAGATGTTTTAAGACTTAAACTCATTCATGTGTCCCACGTCTTGAATATACTCCCGTATCCAGAATCCCAGATATTCAGTCTTACAGGTGAGTATACCACAGATGATATCTGTAAGGGGTTAAATGCAAGGGCCGTGAGAGCTCAGGTCGATACTTCCGTATACGCAGAGAGATGACGGCTTCGACTTTTCGGTGTGTCCCCTTTAGAGGATCTTTTAGTTACAACAGCAACGACTATCAATTTTATTGTTTCATCAGCTTGCTGAGGGTGATGCTATGTTTCAAGCATTTGCAGAAAGTATTATTCGGGGACTAGGTCAGTACTTCCATACAACAGAAGTCCCGGAATAATACTCCAGATATCACTGAGTATAAAGACCTAGTATCTCAGAATATGGGACCTTTCAAACGAGATTTCAGGGGTTACCTATATATTCAATTAGTGTTCCCCACAAAATAAGCAAGTGTTTGAATTTAGGTTTATATCCCGAAAAAGTTTACTAAATGTATAAAAACCTATCAACATATCATCAGTGAGACTGTTTAACACTTTTTAATTCTTTACAATTCTTTAGCATACTGTAACTGTCTACTGATGTATTATCATTTCCTCTTTTTTTGCGCAACAACTCAAATTTTTTAATTTTATCATGTTTTTGGCTTTTTCAAATTTTCTAATGTTTTTGTATTTTCTGACAATTTTTCTCTCCCTAAAATGCAAAACCATTATAGAAAATTTGACAAACCGATACTGATAGCTTTGTCTCGCCATCCATGTTCTGCTAATCATGCACTGAATCATACTAAAAGCAGTAATTACCCCCATGATTTACAACACATTGATTTTTTTTACAGTTTGAAAACCGTTTTTCAATCTGATGAATGTAATCATGTTTGTTCAGCCGTGAGCGTTTCGGCGTATTCAATTAACATTTATTCTAACAAAAACTAAACATAACATTTTTTTAGGGTTTTGAAAATATTATTTATTTATGTACAAACAACACACAAACTAAACTCCCTGTTCAACCAAATCAGGGTCCTGCAACCTCTCCCTGTGCCAGGCTGCTCCAACTATCAATCTCACAATCTTCAGCTCCATTGAGCACCTGCACATTCAAACTTTATCAATCATTTGAACAATTTAGCCCAGGTCTATTGGACCTTAGGCATTTCAGCACATTCAAACTTTGATTTCAACTTTCACATCTTTTACCGACGTCACTTGTTTCTTAGCACTCCACACTTGATCTTTCGGAGTACCTCTTTTGTAAAAGTTTGGTCCTTTTTGACCCTTTTGATTTTGAACAACATTTTTAGGTTTCCAAAACTCTTGAGGTTTTGTCATATCAACAGATGTTCTCCAACTCTGTGTTGTTCTCAATCTGGGTGTGTGAAAATTCCAAGTCTGTCTTGAATCAAACCTTTTCAGATTTGATTTCCAATTTTGATTTGAAGCAAACTTGTTTGTATTGTACCTCCAAGTTTGTTTCGAATCAAATCGGGTTGACCTTGGTTTCACATTCTCAGATTTCTGTTTTTCAACATCAACAGGCTTTGGATTTGGACACTTTCGTACAACATGTCCAATTTGATCACATTTAAAACACACTTTCTTTGAAACATCCTTGGCATGTTGTCGTTTCTTTTTCATAGCATCAAACTCCGCATTAGACTGTTGTCTAAATTTGAGTTTTTCCTCTTCTTTCAAACTTTTCCCTTGAACAAAATTCATCTTTTGTTGCAAATTTTGTTGTTTACTTTTATTCCAGTTCTGTTTCTTTTTATAACCAAACCAGCCTTCATGTTTTTCTTCTTAGAACCATGTTTGTTATAAAAAGATTTATGACCTTTACCAGCAAGCTTTGGAATCTCAGACTTTTCAATCTCAACCATTTTGAAAACTTTATCGACCTTTTCTGAAATCACATTCTGAATCGGGAATACAACATCTAAGAATAATTTGTCCGATCCAATCATGGTATACACCAATCCCTTTGAATCTTCATTCAACTTTTTCTCGGATTTTGTGTTTTTCAGATAACCATCATAAAGATTTCCTTCATCTTCATCCTGTGATTCAGACTTACCTTTTGCAGACTCATCTTTCAAAACACTATCAACCACCTTACTTACCACCTCTGAATCATCAGCATCATCAGATTTGGTGTAATTCACATCGATACTTTCAGGTAATTGGTCAGCTATATTCAAACCCTTTGCCACCTTTTCCTCATCATAGTATAATTGTTTCTCAATGGTGGTGGTACCTGATGAAATTCTGAACCAATACCCTTTTTGCAATTTTCAGTATCTTTGTCATCTGGTGTGATGTTGAAAATGCGTTCGAGAATGTACGAAGAATTTACTTTGAAGTTTTGTAACAATCTTTTCTTTTTCAGCCAAAACTTGTTTTAGATTAGCAATTTCATCAACACACTTGTTCAATTCAATTTGCTTTTCTTTAAACTTTCTTTCATACATTTCTTTGGTTGTTAAGGTTTCAGACAGTCTTTGATCAAAACTTTTGACTTGGCTCTTCAAAGTATCATAAGCTTCTTGTACTCTCTGACTCGACCATTTTAAAGAATCATATTGTTTTTGTAACTCTAGAAACTTAGATTCTTTCTCAACACAATCAACACATTTTGCGGCACATTTTTCTTTCAAAATTTTATTTTCTTCTTCAAAATCATGACATTTCTGTGTTAACTTCTCAACTTTTAATTTTAAACTTTCTTCTGTGTCAATTCTTTCTTTACATTTCATTTTTAAAACATTTTGAAGTTTGTTCATTTCATTATCTTTTGTTTTTATCAGTTCATCTTTATCAATACAAGCTCTACATGTTTCCATGCATTTCTTGCATTGTTCACTTGATTTTAAGATCTTAGAATCAGAATTTACCTCAGTGATTGACACCTCGGCATGCTCAGCTGCCTCTGTCTGTTTCAGCTCTTGTATCTTCTCGTTATCAGCACCATCATCACTAACAATCTTCACTTTCTCAATCTTTTCTTCAATCTCTTTCAGCACCAGTTCTTCTTTCTTCTTCTGTTCTTTCTCAGCTTTTTGATCCTCTTCAACAGCAAGCTTTGCAACAGTCTTCACTTCTTCAATCATCTTTTTCAATTCTTCTTCTTTTCTCTTCTTCATTTCTACCACCTTCGGAAGACTTGCTTCAAAAACTTCTCTTATCTTCTTCTCCAAATCAGGCAGATATGCTTTATCAGATAATCTTCGTGTGTTGAAAGTAGCCTGCCTTGGAAGCAAATCTGTTACAGCTTTGAAATCCACTTTTGATGGGTCAGCAACCGGATTACCCCGTGGATCCATGTAACATTCCAACTCTTCATTCCGTCGTTTTGCTCTTTGGGCTTCTTTGAAAGGTTCATTTAATTTTCCAATTTCCCATCTTGCATAGTCTGCTTTCCACCATCTATCAGGATCAGCATCAGCAACAAAAGCATACCCAACAGCATCTTCTTCAGGTAAAACTTCTTTGCTCCAATCATATCCTTCATCGTCTTAGATAACTGCAAGAGCCCTTGATTTTTCTTCTGGCTGTTTCAATCTTGGTGGCTCAGACTTGTTCTGATGGTAAATCGCTTTTTTGTAGTAATCTTCGTTGAACGGATTCTCAGAATCATCAGCAGCATACGCATTTCTGCACTCGCGCTTGAAGTGACCTTTTTGTTTGCATTTGAAGCATGTCACTTTGGATTTGTCAAATCCCAATTTGGTAGATGGACCACCAATTGACTTTCTCCCCGTGATCTCCATGAACCGTTGTGCTCGACGAACCGCACTGGCCATGCACCATCTTATATCCATTAGTTCCATCTCCTCGGGGTCTAATTGATCATAATCTTCTTTCGTCAAATTGGTATTGCCAATCTTCCCTACAACGAGGCATTCATACGATTCGACTACAGATGCTAAGAAAACCATCTGTTGTTTCGCCGATTCTTCGCTGAAATTCTGCCCATTCTTCAAATCAACTGCGATATTACACTAGAATAGTTTCTTTGAAGCAGATTGATCTGAAGTGTTTGAAGAAGATCCACTGTGAAAACCACTGTGAAGACTTTCATTGTTCACTGAGTTTGAACTTTCTGCAGAAAACGCTGTTTTTGGAGATCCAGCCTGTGGTACATTTCCTCTGTAGTAAAATTCCACATTCTGCTGATAAGCTGGACTGTTGACTTTGGATCTTTTTATCTCCAACTCATCACTTTCAAGCCTTTCAATCAGCAAATCCACTTTTAAATCATCTGGCTTGATTGTATTTTTCAACATTAGAGCGAAGTATTGCCACTCTTGATTATTTGGCAATGAATCGAACAATTTTTCCACCATCTCTTGTTTAGAGTATTTAATTTCATATCTGGCCAACTCCATTTTCACATGTCCAAACCTTTCGATCATTTTACAAACAGATTCATTTTTCATACAACTGAATAAATCAAATTCTTTACGCAACAATTTCTTTTTATTTTTGACAATTTCATTACTACCAACACACTTTTTCCCTAACGCTTCCCACAAACTCTTTGACGTTTTCTCTTGTTCAAGTAACGAGATAATATCCTCTCTCACTGACTGTTTGATTAGTGTAATCATTTTATAGTCAGCTACAACATTTTTTATATCAATGTCAGTGAAATCTTTTGGATCTATCAACTCTCCTCCTTCTTTAACTGGTTCAATGTATCCATTTGTCAATTTCAACCAGCTTTCCGGAGTGAAAGCTTTTATCCAACCCTCAAATCTGTTTTTCCACCAGTTATAGTCTTCAACTTTCATTAACTTTGGTGGCTTCTGTTGGCTTCCGTACATGTTCTCGAATTTCAAATTCTCCAAAATTTCTCTTGAATATTCTTTCAACTCAGATCTTCTATCTGACGATTCGGAAGTAAAAGCATTGTAGAATGTGTTGTAGAATTCATCACCGTTGTTTGACATCTTTAATCACCTGAAAACAAACAAACACTTAGAAATATTTTTGGTTTTGAAAAATTACAGATTCAAACGGAATCTGTTCAAGCAGAATGGTTCAAACGGTAGTCTTTCAAACGAAATGGCTTTCAAACGAAATAGTTTCAAACGATATGGTTCTTTTCAAACGACAATTTCAAACGGACTCCATTTTCAAACGATTGTTCAAACGAAATGTCTGTTTTCAAACGAAATGGTTCAGTTTCAAACGATAGTTTCAAACGGAATACCTTCTTCGTTCAAACGGAACCCTGTTTTTAGTCCATACTTATCACTTTTAAGTTGAATTTTGTTTCCAAACTTTCAAGGATTCGTTAATAGTGTATTTCGTTTGATATGTGAACATTTTAGACCATTTTAAACGTAAACACTAGTTCAAATCAGAAAAGAAAGGTAGAAGTGAGATAATCCGGTGATTTCAAGCTGAATTTGGCATGAACTCCTCGTCCTGAGCTCTGATACCACTTGTTGGACCGATCCGATGACCTTAAACGTCAGTAAAGGTAGTTCATCTTAGTTTACAGAGGAGGAATCAAAGTAAACCAAGTTAAAACAGCTTGTTCCTTTCAATCTTTCTTTCTATTACTGACTGTGAGCCTTTACAATGAATTTGACAAAAATCCGGCAGCACCTTTGCTCACACACACATACATGCATTCCTACTGTCCGTTTGAAATGATCAGCTATATATAGACTAAGACCCTTCCGTTTGAACGTGACACGTCTTGTTCAAACGGACATACTTCAAACGACTAAGCATCTTCAAACGGCCAGGGTGTCATTCAAACGGCCAGGACTAGTTCAAACGGACTGGACCATTTCAACCTATACTAACCCCAATTTAATCGCGTTTGTGCACTCGTTTAACCTATCTAGACATAAGACTCGATAAGACGTAGTCAGCAGACATTCAGTGCACCAACAGTTTCCCACATACGAACATAGTAGTTTCCCACATATGAACATAGTAGTTTCCCACATACGAACATAGTGGTTTCCCACATACGGACATAGTGGTTTCCCACATACGAACATAGTGGTTTCCCACATACGAACATAGTGGTTTCCCACATACGAACATAGTGGTTTCCCACATACGGACATGTCGGGAAATCTCGTACAATGTGCCCTAATCTAACATTCTAAGACTAAGACTCGATACAAGACGAAGTCGACAGATGTGTGCACTAACAGACTCCCCCTCAGATGTTGACGAGTCTTAAGTGTCGAGACTTTGCATCTTCAGTCTTGATCTGTCTCTGGGCTTCAATCTCTCAATCTTTTCTTGCAAATCTTCAGACTCCCCCTTACGATATGCTGCCATTTCTTCAGTTCATCAGCATCATCAGCTTTAGGATCGTTGTCTGGCTTTCCATCTAACAGCTTCTCAATATCAATCAGCTTGACTCTTCATGTTTTAAAATCATTGCCTGGCTATCTCCAATCAGAGTCCTCAGGTATTAGAACCTGACTCTCATCTAGCTCGGATCTCAGAAACAAATAACCTGGCTCATCTTATCCTGCAAAAGCTCTACCTCAAAGTAAATTTCTCTCACTTACATATATCAAACATAAACACATGCACTAACTCAGAATCACTCTCAAAACCCAAACAAAATGATTTTTCAATCTGATGAATCATTTGAAGGTTTGATAAAAAACAATCAGTGTTAAAGCTAACTCCCCCTCAAATTATACTTATCATGATTAGCACTCAGAATTTTGAAAATCAGCTTTTCAATACCAGTTGTCAAAAATCTTTTTGAGTTTTCTGAAACTTTATGCTAAAACACACTAAAAATCTTTTTGGATTTTGAAATAAAGAAAATGTAATGCAGTAAAGAAATATTTACAAACAATATTTTTGTGAGTTCGTGTAAGAGGATAATATCAGTTTTTTAGACACGTCACCAACACCGTTAAGCTTCATTTCATTTTAAGTTTTAAACAATTCACCTAGATTGTCAGTATATTTGTCCACTTAAATTTTCACACAAATTTCAACTGTTCCGAGATACGATATTAATGTTTTAAGAACTTAAACTTATCCGTGTATCCCATCACTTGAATATACTCCCGTATCCAGATCCCAATATTCAGTCTTACAGGTGAGTATACCACAGATGATATTTGTAAAGGGGTTAAATGCGAGGGCCGTGAGAGCTCAGGTCGATACTTCCGTATACGCAGAGAGATGACGGCTTCGACTTTTCGTTGTGTCCCCTTTAGAGGATCTTTTTGATTTCAACAGCAGCGACTATCAATTTTATTGTTTCATCAGCTTGCTGAGGGCGATGCTATGTTTCAAGCATTTGTAGAAAGCATTATCCGGGGACTAGGTCAGTACTTCCATACAGCAGAAGTTCCGGGATAATACCCCAGATGTCACTGAGCATAAAGACCTAGTATCTCAGAATAAGGGACCTTTCAAACAAGATTTCAGGGGTTACCTATATATCCAAGATGTTGTTCCCCACAGAATAAGCAAGTTTGAATTTTTAGGTTTATATCTCGTCACAATCTACTAAATGTGTAAAAACCTACTGGCATATCCGCAGTGAGATTGTTTACCAAATTTTAACTTTCCAATTCTTTAGCATGTTGTGACAGTCCACTGATGTACTATCATTTCCTCTTTTCACAACGAAACTCATTTTTGAATTTTATCATGTTTTTGGCTTTTTCAAATTTTCTAATGTTTTTGGATTTTTTGAAATTTTCTACTCCCCTTAAAAAGCAAACACATTAAAGAAATTTGAAAGCTATCTAAGCTCTTGACCCACTTGAAGAAAATTCAAAACAAACTGTACAAAAACATGACAACCGATATCAAATCGCCTCAATTCGCCATTCACTAGGCATAAACAATCTGAACTCCCCCTTTCACAAACCATTTTCTCATTTAGATTTCAAAACACTTAAGTTTGTTTTAATCAAAATGATTTTTCCGGAAAATGAGTTTGTTTTTACCACTTGTAAGTTTACCACTTGTTTAAGTACGGGGATATGGTTCATCATCTTGTCAGTTTTATCAAATGTAGTAAATCAAGTACAACTTAATGTCCCTGATTTACCAGTTTGCAATCAAGCAACCTCTAAACCACTTGTAAGAATAACCACTTGTAGGTATAACCAATCAATACCAATTGTAGAAATGAGTCATCTACATTTTACCCATCAAAGTGCTGATTCCTGCTTCGCACTTACCAACCAGGAAGCTCCGGCGTAGTCATTCAACCTGTAAAATTTTAACAATTTTCAAGCATTTTCAAAAACAACCTTATTAAACATGAAAGATGCCGATTCTTGATCCACGATTACAAATTTGGGATCTTCGGCAAGTCAGGTTTTTCAAGCAAAGAAAATGTCCACCCAAGCCTGACCAGCCTTGAGTGATTTCAATTCAGATTTTGTTGGGGTGTAAGTTGCTTTCTTTTTAGCATAGAAGTCCTTTACCCCTTTCACCTTCCCATCAACCATTTTTCTAAAAATCTTCTTTACTTTCCCATTAAACGCTTTCTCAACATCAAAATTATCCTTTTCAGAATAACCCTGATTTGGGATTTCAGACTTTCCAACCTTCCTTTTAAAATTCCCAGTCATCAATGGTGGAAAGTTCTCATCATCCATTGAAGGAACTGAATTTTCATCACTCTCATCAAACTGTGGCTCCTCTGATTTTGTGGAATCAGATTCATCACCAGATTTTACCTTAGATTTCTTAACAACCCATATTTGGTTGTCAAGTTTTACACTTCGCCTGTAAAATCTCTTCGAACACTCACCAACTTCAAATGTTGAATTTTTGAAAACTTTAAATTTTTCAGTTGGTGGTTCGGTTTTATCAACAATGACTTCTTTTAGTTTTCTAGAAACTCCCTGTTTTGTCTTGGTTGATTTAGAACAATTCCATGCAATGTGTCCAACTTCATTGCATCTAAAACAGGTTCTGGTTTCTATTTTCTGAACTTCATTCTGCCTTTTCTCAGCTAGAAATTCTTGATTTGTTTGTCTCCAGAATGAGCTCTTCTTCTCCTCCTCAGCAGACGGACCTGAAACAAATTTTGTATTTGTTTTAGAAAATTTTTCATTTTTATAGTTTTCTGGTAGAATAAAACCAAGTCCTTTCTTTTTGTAGCTACGATTTTGGTTTGGTTTCTTTTGAAAACCAGAACCAGAATTGTAACTCTTTTTCTTGTTTAACCTTTGTTGAACTCTTGAGGTGTAAAGTTTAGGTTTACCATTAAGATTAAAATTTTTTATTTCAGAAATATTAATTTCTGTAAGTTTGAAAACCTTTTTGATCAATTCATTTTTAACACCTCTTATTGGAAACTCTTTATCAAAATATAATTTGTCAGAATCATTCAAAGTATATGCAACTTCAAACGTTTCGTAATTTAAATTAGATTTTGACAATAATAACTCTTTACTGTAAACCCGTTTTCCCGATGATTTTGAACTCTTTTCGGACGAACTCGAACTCCTGACTAACTGACACGAACTTTCGGACTCGGACTTTGACTCTGACTCCTCATCCTTATCCAACACTTGATCGACCACTCGTCTTATCAGTTCGGACTCATGATCTGTGTCGGACGCTGTGAACGTGACGTCAATATTGTCCGGTAAAACATCGGTTATCTCGGATTCTAACTTAATATTGACTGCCTGTTTTAGTTCTTCCTCGTTAGGTTTTCTGGGTGAGTACCCTTCCCAAATCGGAGGCGGACACTTATTATAACAGACACCCTGTTTCTTACCAGTATCCTTCTTCTTCTTTGGCTTTGTTTCTTCACCTTTAAATGCTTCAAATCCTTCAACTGTTGGATAAATTCTATCAATTATGTAGTCACAGCCTTTGTAACTTTGTAGCAATCTTCTGATTCTTTCATTTTCAGCTGTTTCACTATCCAACTCTTTCTTCCACTTTGCACATTCTTCTATGTACATGTTGATCTGTTTCTGCTTTGTCATCATGGTAGCATTCATCATTTTCAATGCTTTCTCTCTTTCAGAGTTAGTCTTCTCCAGACTATTCACATGTCTGTTCAAAACATCATATGACTTTTTCAAATTCTTTACATCAAACAACAATTGTTCTTTCAACTTTTCTAACTCACTAAACCTCTCATCTTTTTCGATACATTGTTTACAAGACTCTAAACATATAAGACAGGGTTTTGTGACTTCAACTATCTTTTCTAACTCCACAATCTTCTCAACTTCCACTATCTTTTCAAATTCCACAATCTTCTCAATCACTTTGACTTCTTTCAATTCTTTTGCAGCTTTCTTCTCTTTCAGTTTCTTCAATTTATCTGCAAAATAAAATTCAAAAGTGTCAGAAGATAAATGAGTTTTTCCAAGATTTATCTGTTCCATCTCTTCATCACTATCACTTGTTTCTGATGAACTGTTTTCAGATGAAACAGATCCTTCATCTACACTTTTCTCTTCATCAAATAACACTTCCATCCATTCCTTCAGCATTTCTGGCTTTCGAATAATATGTGCAATAAACGCTTGAACATTTGAATCAACTGGAATAAACTTGTCCCAGCTAAAACCTTCAGCCATTTTCTAATCATCTTGATCAACGATGCCATAATAAGCTTTCCTGTTTGCATCCTCAATCATTCTTCCATGTGCCGTTTGAGCTTCTTTTTGTTGATTCGGTTGATGAGTGATCTGCTGATAGATAGTTTTCCTATAATAATCATCTTTCCCAGATGACTCCTTTGCTCCTCTCGGCTCCTGATTCTTGCACTCTCTTTTAAAGTGGCCTTTCTCCCTGCAACGAAAACAGACAACTTTAGATTTATCAAATCCTATATTAGAAAGATTTGCATCTAAGAAATCATTTCTTCCTGTAATCAATCTAAACTTTTCTGCTCTCCTCAAAATACTCGCTAAAGCCCATTTAATATCCATCAGTTCAAGCTTCTCTGCATCGATTTGGTCATAATCTTCCTTTGTGAGCATCGGATTACCAATTCTTCCGGCAATCAACCCTTCATAAGACTCTAATGCAGTAACCAATAATCCCATATGATTCTTTACAATATCTTCAGAATAATTTTGTCCATTTTGAAGGTGTAAAGCCACATTGCACTGAATTAGATGACCATTTCCAGCAGATGAACTTTGAACACTTGGAGGATTCACCGTTGAGAACCCACTAGTGTTGACTGATCCTTGACTGCTTGGTGTAGACTGATTTCCAGCACTAAATGCAGTTTGTATCTTTGGACTGGCTTCAGCAGTTTGAACACTTTATAGTACAATTTAATATCTTGTTGATGAGTAGAACTGTTCATTCTAGCAATTTTCTGCTGCTCCAGATCCTGTGCCTCCAACTTCTCTATAAACTGTGCAATCGATAACCTGCTAAACTGTCCGGAATTCTTCAATATCATCAGATATGTACCCCATTCCTGTTGCGGTAATGCATCAGCAAGTTTTTCAACCCATTCTGCTAGAGTTTTAGTAATCTTCAACTGTGACATGGTGCGTACAAGATGACAGTATCTTTCAATAAGAGTCTTTGTTGTTTCACCAGGCATGCACGTAAAAAGTTCAAACTCCTTTTTCAACAAAGCTGCTTTACTCTGTAACATTTCAGTACTTCCCTCAACTTTCTTTCTAAGAGCTTCCCAGATAGAATAAGCATTTTCATCATATTGAAGCAACACAAAAATATCCTCTTTAACAGCTTGTTGTAACAGATTGATCATCATTTTTTCGGCTTTGTAACTTTCTCTCTCTTGCTCGGTGAACTTTGAAATGATTTTACCAACTCCAATTGAATTCTTTGGCCTCTCATATTCAGTTTCGATGCTCTCCCAAGCTTTTAGATGATTCGCCTGAACCCAATTCTCGAAACGTTTCTTCCATCCATGATAGTCTTCAATTCCCATAAGTTTCGGGGGTTTTTGCATTGTTCCGGTTTCAATCTCCATTGTCATAGTCTTAGTAATGTCGGATGGACTATTCGGAGTTGTAGCAAATGCGTTGTAAAATTCAGAATCCATGTTTCGGTATCTAAGACACCTGTATCACCTGACGACACACAAACAAACAAAATACAATCAGTTTAAAACACTTATCAAAGCAACTGAATCAAACTGATACTCTGTGCGAACTGAATCACTCTAACTGATGAATATTCTGTGCGAACTGAGGTTTAAAATTGTCAAACCGTGAGGATTGCTATAACTCGGATCAAAATCAAACAACCAGACTCACTTCGTGCGAACTGATGGACTTTCAAACGACCTGATGAACTTTTGACAACTTGGAACTCCAAACCATACAAACTGGAACTAACTTTCAAGCGAATAGAGTTATCTTTCAAATGAATTGGACTTTTTCACGCGACTTGACCACACTAAACGACCATTTCGTGCGACGTGTAGCAAATTTGATACGACCTCATGAACAATACGCGTGAAGTGAATAACCTGTTTGGGCCTTCAAATCTTGGGCTAAAATAATTTCGAAAAACTAGACCAGCAAAATTAATTTTCAAACAAAATAAGATTGGGCTGAATAAAGTTGGGCTTTGACACACAATTAACTCTTTTAGACACGAGTTGACAAAAACAGTTACCGACTAAAATCGTATTGGGCCTTTATTCTAAATGTGGCCGGTAACTTTAAGAGTTCAAAATAACAAACAAATATCAATTAACAAACAAATATGATTTGACCGATTGTATTAAATCACTGTTATTGCACCGTTAAACCCACTAGACCAACAATTTTAATACCCGACAATTATGATTGCACCGTTAACAAGGCACTATCAATTTAGTTCATCATATGAAACCGACAATTATGATTGGGCCAAGACTTTTCATCCGATGCTGATTGGGCCGAACTATTATATAATGTGGCCGGTTCAAATAAGACAATTATCAATTTAGTTCATCTTTTATCCGAATTCTCATTGGACCTTTGAAAGCACTAAATTGACTATACAATTTACAATTATATATTCAATTCTTTATTTAGCCGACAACATTTATATATTCAATTCATATCATTGGACCATTCTTTAAAATGACTTTGATAGGACCGAGATCCTTGTATACACGTGATGTATGACTATCCCTTCAATATTCTTCACATGCAAACACTTATATCAAGACTTTCTAATTAAATGTGGCCGACAATTTTTATCCTTTATTTGATTGAACTGATTAATTGTATCTGTTGAGTTAAATGCTATGCCGACAACTTCAATACTCAAAGAAATGTGATTGGACCGTGTGAAGGACTGACAACAATCAACAATATACGATTGTAATTGGACCTTTATGTGCCTTATGAGCGAAACTAGGTGTGTATACAAGAGCGAAACTAGGAGTGTACACACGAGCGGAACCAGGAGTGTACACAAAAGCGGAACAATTTCTCTTGGAGGTTCTTTGGAGCGAAACTACTCACTTAGAGGTGACACATAAGCGAAACCTGTTGTCAAATGAGCGAAACTTGTGTCTTGAATGTACGGAGGGTATTTTAGACCATTTTTAATGTGAATTTTAAGCTCAAACTTTCAGGGATTTATCTATGATCAATAACACACAATCTGTGAAATTTTGAGCAAATTTCGACCGTAAAATCTCGTTCTGATAAAGAAAGAATGTGTAGAAGTAAGAATTTTTGATGAAATCCAGCAAATCTCTCTATAACTCCTCCTCCTGAAGCTCTGATACCACTTGTAGGATCGAATTTTGACCCGAATGAGTCTATCAGAGGAGTTTTGATCAGATACAGGTGCGGAAAACAAGTACCTGATGTAGAAACAGCTAGATCTTCACTTAAATCACACTTTTGATTGATATAACTGTGTTTACAACCAAATCTCACACCGGCAGCACCTCGGTATGGAAATCAAGAATGTTACAAATGATTTCGCTCATGTGGTATTTATAATGTAGGTGGTTTCGCTTTTATGTACATGTACATATAAGCGAAACCTCTCATGTCCATATAAGCGGAACCTCTCATGTCCATATAAGCGGAACCTCTCATGTCCATATAAGCGGAACTAGTGGTTTACCACATACGAACATAGTAGTTTCCCACATACGAACATAGTGGTTTCCCACATACGAACATAGTGGTTTCCCACATACGAACATAGTGGTTTCCCACATACGAACATAGTGGTTTCCCACATACGGACATGTCGGGAAATCTCGTACAATGTGCCCTAATCTAACATTCTAAGACTAAGACTTGATACAAGACGAAGTCGACAGATGTATGCACTAACATGTATACACTTATGAAATCAATCTATATCACAATCGAACGAACAAACTACCAACACTCAAAACTACAAAGTTGACCCAAAATGACAAGTGAAAACATAATAAGAATTCAAGATGGACAACTTGTACGAGGTCCGATAAGATCTAGTGTCTAATTAAGTTAGTACACATGTAGGTTATTCACACGTATGGACGGTCACTACGGTATTACATACAAGGAACACAAATTTGTGAGTTCATGTCCCTCCTTTGAATGATTTCAATGTT